>NW_027138566.1:0-42705 GCF_035084215.1 Heptranchias perlo | reverse complement strand
TACAGAGAGTCCACCCCTCTAATACAGACCCTGTCCCCCAATACAGAGAGTCCACCCCTCTAATACAGACCCTGTCCCCAATACAGAGAGTCCACCCCTCTAATACAGACCCTGTCCCCAATACAGAGAGTCCACCCCTCTAATACAGACCCTGTCCCCAATACAGAGAGTCCACCCCTCTAATACATACCCTGTCCCAATACAGAGAGTCAACCCCTCTAATACAGACCCTGTCCCCAATACAGAGAGTCCACCCCTCCTAATGCAGACCCTGTCCCCAATACAGAGAGTTCACCCCTCTAATACAGACCCTGTCCCAATACAGAGAGTCCACTCCTCTAATACAGACCCTGTCTCCAATACAGAGAGTCCACCCCTCTAATACAGACCCTGTCCCAATACAGAGAGTCCACCCCTCTAATACAGACCCTGTCCCCCAATACAGAGAGTCCACTCCTCTAATACAGACCCTGTCCCCCAATACAGAGAGTCCACTCCTCTAATACAGACCCTGTCCCCCAATACAGAGAGTCCACCCCTCAAATACAGACCCTGTCCACCAATACAGAGAGTCCACCCCTCTAATACAGACCCTGTCCCCAATACAGAGAGTCCACCCCTCTAATACAGACCCTGTCCCCCAATACAGAGAGTCCACCCCTCTAATACAGACCCTGTCCCCAATACAGAGAGTCCACCCCTCTAATACAGACCCTGTCCCCCAATACAGAGAGTCCACCCCTCTAATACAGACCCTGTCCCCCAATACAGAGAGTTCACCCCTCTAATACAGACCCTGTCCCCCAATACAGAGAGTCCACCCCTCTAATACAGACCCTGTCCCCAATACAGAGAGTCCACCCCTCTAATACAGACCCTGTCCCAAATACAGAGAGTCCACCCCTCTAATACAGACCCTGTCCGCAATACAGAGGTCCACCCCTCTAATACAGACCCTGTCCCCAATGCAGAGAGTCCACCCCTCTAATACAGACCCTGTCCCCAATACAGAGAGTCCACCCCTCTAATACAGACCCTGTCCCCAATGCAGAGAGTCCACCCCTCTAATACAGACCCTGTCCCCAATACAGAGAGTCCACCCCTCTAATACAGACCCTGTCCCAATACAGAGAGTCCACCCCTCTAATACAGACCCTGTCCCCAATACAGAGAGTCCACCCCTCTAATACAGACCCTGTCCCCCAATACAGAGAGTCCACCCCTCTAATACAGACCCTGTCCCCAATACAGAGAGTCCACCCCTCTAATACAGACCCTGTCCCCAATACAGAGAGTCCACTCCTCTAATACAGACCCTGTCCCCAATACAGAGAGTCCACCCCTCTAATACAGACCCTGTCCCCAATACAGAGAGTCCACCCCTCTAATACAGACCCTGTCCCCAATACAGAGAGTCCACCCCTCTAATACAGACCCTGTCCCCAATACAGAGAGTTCACCCCTCTAATACAGACCCTGTCCCCAATACAGAGTCCACCCCTCTAATACAGACCCTGTCCCCCAATACAGAGAGTCCACCCCTCTAATACAGACCCTGTCCCCAATACAGAGAGTCCACCCCTCTAATACAGACCCTGTCCCAATACAGAGAGTCCACCCCTCTAATACAGACCCTGTCCCCCAATACAGAGAGTCCACCCCTCTAATACAGACCCTGTCCCCAATACAGAGAGTCCACCCCTCTAATACAGACCCTGTCCCCAATACAGAGAGTCCACCCCTCTAATACAGACCCTGTCCCCAATACAGAGAGTCCACTCCTCTAATACAGACCCTGTCCCCAATACAGAGAGTCCACCCCTCTAATACAGACCCTGTCCCCAATACAGAGAGTCCACCCCTCTAATACAGACCCTGTCCCCCAATACAGAGAGTCCACCCCTCTAATACAGACCCTGTCCCCAATACAGAGAGTCCACCCCTCTAATACAGACCCTGTCCCCAATACAGAGAGTCCACCCCTCTAATACAGACCCTGTCCCCAATACAGAGAGTCCACCCCTCTAATACAGACCCTGTCCCCAATATAGAGAGTTCACCCCTCTAATACAGACCCTGTCCCAATACAGAGAGTCCACCCCTCTAATACAGACCCTGTCCCCCAATACAGAGAGTCCACCCCTCTAATACAGACCCTGTCCCCAATACAGAGAGTCCACCCCTCTAATACAGACCCTGTCCCCAATACAGAGAGTCCACCCCTCTAATACAGACCCTGTCCCCAATACAGAGAGTCCACCCCTCTAATACAGACCCTGTCCCCCAATACAGAGAGTCCACCCCTCTAATACAGACCCTATCCCAAAACAGGGAGTCCACCCCTCTAATACAGACCCTGTCCACAATACAGAGAGTCCACTCCTCTAATACAGACCCTGTCCCAATACAGAGAGTCCACCCCTCTAATACAGACCCTGTCCCAAGACAGAGAGTTCACCCCTCTAATACAGACCCTGTCCCCAATACAGAGAGTTCACCCCTCTAATACAGACCCTGTCCCCCAATACAGAGAGTCCACCCCTCTAATACAGACCCTGTCCCCAATACAGAGAGTTCACCCCTCTAATACAGACCCTGTCCCCCAATACAGAGAGTCCACCCCTCTAATACAGACCCTGTTCCAAGACAGAGAGTTCACCCCTCTAATACAGACCCTGTCCCCAATACAGAGAGTCCACCCCTCTAATACAGACCCTGTCCCAATACAGAGAGTCCACCCCTCTAATACAGACCCTGTCCCCAGTACAGAGAGTTCACCCCTCTAATACAGACCCTGTCCCAATACAGAGAGTCCACCCCTCTAATACAGAACCTGTCCCCAATACAGAGAGTTCACCCCTCTAATACAGACCCTGTCCCCAATACAGAGAGTCCACCCCTCTAATACAGACCCTGTCCCCAATACAGAGAGTCCACCCCTCTAATACAGACCCTGTCCCCCAATACAGAGAGTCCACCCCTCTAATACAGACCCTGTCCCAATACAGAGAGTCCACCCCTCTAATACAGACCCTGTCCCCCAATACAGAGAGTTCACCCCTCTAATACAGACCCTGTCCCCCAATACAGAGAGTCCACCCCTCTAATACAGACCCTGTCCCCAATACAGAGAGTTCACCCCTCTAATACAGACCCTGTCCCCAATACAGAGAGTCCACCCCTCTAATACAGACCCTGTCCCAATACAGAGAGTCCACCCCTCTAATACAGACCCTGTCCCCAATACAGAGAGTCCACCCCTCTAATACAGACCCTGTCCCCCAATACAGAGAGTCCACCCCTCTAATAGAGACCCTGTCCCCAATACAGAGAGTCCACCCCTCTAATACAGACCCTGTCCCCAATACAGAGAGTCCACCCCTCTAATACAGACCCTGTCCCAATACAGAGAGTCCACCCCTCTAATACAGACCCTGTCCCAATACAGAGAGTCCACCCCTCTAATACAGACCCTGTCCCAATACAGAGAGTCCACCCCTCTAATACAGACCCTGTCCCCCAATACAGAGAGTCCACCCCTCTAATACAGACCCTGTCCCCCAATACAGAGAGTCCACTCCTCTAATACAGACCCTGTCCCAATACAGAGAGTCCACCCCTCTAATACAGACCCTGTCCCAAGACAGAGAGTTCACCCCTCTAATACAGACCCTGTCCCCAATACAGAGAGTTCACCCCTCTAATACAGACCCTGTCCCAATACAGAGAGTTCACCCCTCTAATACAGACCCTGTCCCCCAATACAGAGAGTCCACCCCTCTAATACAGATCCTGTCCCCAATACAGAGAGTTCACCCCTCTGATACAGACCCTGTCCCCAATACAGAGAGTCCACCCCTCTAATACAGACCCTGTCCCCCAATACAGAGAGTCCACCCCTCTAATACAGACCCTGTCCCAATACAGAGAGTCCACCCCTCTAATACAGACCCTGTCCCCAATACAGAGAGTCCACCCCTCTAATACAGACCCTGTCCCCAATACAGAGAGTCCACCCCTCTAATACAGACCCTGTCCCCAATACAGAGAGTCCACTCCTCTAATACAGACCCTGTCCCCAATACAGAGAGTCCACCCCTCTAATACAGACCCTGTCCCCAATACAGAGAGTCCACCCCTCTAATACAGACCCTGTCCCCCAATACAGAGAGTCCACCCCTCTAATACAGACCCTGTCCCCAATACAGAGAGTCCACCCCTCTAATACAGACCCTGTCCCCAATACAGAGAGTCCACCCCTCTAATACAGACCCTGTCCCCAATACAGAGAGTCCACCCCTCTAATACAGACCCTGTCCCAATATAGAGAGTTCACCCCTCTAATACAGACCCTGTCCCAATACAGAGAGTCCACCCCTCTAATACAGACCCTGTCCCCCAATACAGAGAGTCCACCCCTCTAATACAGACCCTGTCCCCAATACAGAGAGTCCACCCCTCTAATACAGACCCTGTCCCCAATACAGAGAGTCCACCCCTCTAATACAGACCCTGTCCCCAATACAGAGAGTCCACCCCTCTAATACAGACCCTGTCCCCCAATACAGAGAGTCCACCCCTCTAATACAGACCCTATCCCAAAACAGGGAGTCCACCCCTCTAATACAGACCCTGTCCACAATACAGAGAGTCCACTCCTCTAATACAGACCCTGTCCCAATACAGAGAGTCCACCCCTCTAATACAGACCCTGTCCCAAGACAGAGAGTTCACCCCTCTAATACAGACCCTGTCCCCAATACAGAGAGTTCACCCCTCTAATACAGACCCTGTCCCCCAATACAGAGAGTCCACCCCTCTAATACAGACCCTGTCCCCAATACAGAGAGTTCACCCCTCTAATACAGACCCTGTCCCCCAATACAGAGAGTCCACCCCTCTAATACAGACCCTGTTCCAAGACAGAGAGTTCACCCCTCTAATACAGACCCTGTCCCCAATACAGAGAGTCCACCCCTCTAATACAGACCCTGTCCCAATACAGAGAGTCCACCCCTCTAATACAGACCCTGTCCCCAGTACAGAGAGTTCACCCCTCTAATACAGACCCTGTCCCAATACAGAGAGTCCACCCCTCTAATACAGAACCTGTCCCCAATACAGAGAGTTCACCCCTCTAATACAGACCCTGTCCCCAATACAGAGAGTCCACCCCTCTAATACAGACCCTGTCCCCAATACAGAGAGTCCACCCCTCTAATACAGACCCTGTCCCCCAATACAGAGAGTCCACCCCTCTAATACAGACCCTGTCCCAATACAGAGAGTCCACCCCTCTAATACAGACCCTGTCCCCCAATACAGAGAGTTCACCCCTCTAATACAGACCCTGTCCCCCAATACAGAGAGTCCACCCCTCTAATACAGACCCTGTCCCCAATACAGAGAGTTCACCCCTCTAATACAGACCCTGTCCCCAATACAGAGAGTCCACCCCTCTAATACAGACCCTGTCCCAATACAGAGAGTCCACCCCTCTAATACAGACCCTGTCCCCAATACAGAGAGTCCACCCCTCTAATACAGACCCTGTCCCCCAATACAGAGAGTCCACCCCTCTAATAGAGACCCTGTCCCCCAATACAGAGAGTCCACCCCTCTAATACAGACCCTGTCCCCAATACAGAGAGTCCACCCCTCTAATACAGACCCTGTCCCAATACAGAGAGTCCACCCCTCTAATACAGACCCTGTCCCAATACAGAGAGTCCACCCCTCTAATACAGACCCTGTCCCAATACAGAGAGTCCACCCCTCTAATACAGACCCTGTCCCCCAATACAGAGAGTCCACCCCTCTAATACAGACCCTGTCCCCCAATACAGAGAGTCCACTCCTCTAATACAGACCCTGTCCCAATACAGAGAGTCCACCCCTCTAATACAGACCCTGTCCCAAGACAGAGAGTTCACCCCTCTAATACAGACCCTGTCCCCAATACAGAGAGTTCACCCCTCTAATACAGACCCTGTCCCAATACAGAGAGTTCACCCCTCTAATACAGACCCTGTCCCCCAATACAGAGAGTCCACCCCTCTAATACAGATCCTGTCCCCAATACAGAGAGTTCACCCCTCTGATACAGACCCTGTCCCAATACAGAGAGTCCACCCCTCTAATACAGACCCTGTCCCCCAATACAGAGAGTCCACCCCTCTAATACAGACCCTGTCCCAATACAGAGAGTCCACCCCTCTAATACAGATCCTGTCCCCAATACAGAGAGTTCACCCCTCTGATACAGACCCTGTCCCAATACAGAGAGTCCACCCCTCTAATACAGACCCTGTCCCCAATACAGAGAGTCCACCCCTCTAATACAGACCCTGTCCCCCAATACAGAGAGTCCACCCCTCTAATACAGACCCTGTCCCCCAATACAGAGAGTCCACCCCTCTAATACAGACCCTGTCCCCAATACAGAGAGTCCACCCCTCTAATACAGACCCTGTCCCAATACAGAGAGTTCACCCCTCTAATACAGACCCTGTCCCCAATACAGAGAGTCCACCCCTCTAATACAGACCCTGTCCCCAATACAGAGAGTCCACCCCTCTAATACAGACCCTGTCCCAATACAGAGAGTCCACCCCTCTAATACAGACCCTGTCCCAATACAGAGAGTCCACCCCTCTAATACAGACCCTGTCCCCAATACAGAGAGTCCACCCCTCTAATACAGACCCTGTCCCAATACAGAGAGTCCACCCCTCTAATACAGACCCTATCCCCAATACAGAGAGTCCACCCCTCTAATACAGACCCTGTCCCCCAATACAGAGAGTCCACTCCTCTAATACAGACCCTGTCCCCAATACAGAGAGTCCACCCCTCTAATACAGACCCTGTCCCAATACAGAGAGTCCACCCCTCTAATACAGACCCTGTCCCAATACAGAGAGTCCACCCCTCTAATACAGACCCTGTCCCAATACAGAGAGTCCACCCCTCTAATACAGACCCTGTTCCCAATACAGAGAGTCCACCCCTCTAATACAGACCCTGTCCCCAATACAGAGAGTTCACCCCTCTAATACAGACCCTGTCCCCCAATACAGAGAGTCCACCCCTCTAATACAGACCCTGTCCCCAATACAGAGAGTCCACCCCTCTAATACAGACCCTGTCCCCCAATACAGAGAGTCCACCCCTCTAATACAGACCCTATCCCAAAACAGGGAGTCCACCCCTCTAATACAGACCCTGTCCACAATACAGAGAGTCCACTCCTCTGATACAGACCCTGTCCCAATACAGAGAGTCCACCCCTCTAATACAGACCCTGTCCCAAGACAGAGAGTTCACCCCTCTAATACAGACCCTGTCCCCAATACAGAGAGTTCACCCCTCTAATACAGACCCTGTCCCCAATACAGAGAGTTCACCCCTCTAATACAGACCCTGTCCCAATACAGAGAGTCCACCCCTCTAATACAGACCCTGTCCCCCAATACAGAGAGTCCACCCCTCTCATACAGACCCTGTCCCCAATACAGAGAGTCCACCTCTCTAATACAGACCCTGTCCCCCAATACAGAGAGTCCACCCCTCTAATACAGACCCTGTCCCCCAATACAGAGAGTCCACCCCTCTAATACAGACCCTATCCCAAAACAGGGAGTCCACCCCTCTAATACAGACCCTGTCCACAATACAGAGAGTCCACTCCTCTAATACAGACCCTGTCCCAATACAGAGAGTCCACCCCTCTAATACAGACCCTGTCCCAAGACAGAGAGTTCACCCCTCTAATACAGACCCTGTCCCCAATACAGAGAGTTCACCCCTCTAATACAGACCCTGTTCCAAGACAGAGAGTTCACCCCTCTAATACAGACCCTGTCCCCAATACAGAGAGTCCACCCCTCTAATACAGACCCTGTCCCAATACAGAGAGTCCACCCCTCTAATACAGACCCTGTCCCCAGTACAGAGAGTTCACCCCTCTAATACAGACCCTGTCCCAATACAGAGAGTCCACCCCTCTAATACAGACCCTGTCCCCAATACAGAGAGTTCACCCCTCTAATACAGACCCTGTCCCCAATACAGAGAGTCCACCCCTCTAATACAGACCCTGTCCCCAATACAGAGAGTCCACCCCTCTAATACAGACCCTGTCCCCCAATACAGAGAGTCAACCCCTCTAATACAGACCCTGTCCCCAATACAGAGAGTTCACCCCTCTAATACAGACCCTGTCCCCAATACAGAGAGTCCACCCCTCTAATACAGACCCTGTCCCCCAATACAGAGAGTCCACCCCTCTAATACAGACCCTGTCCCCAATACAGAGAGTCCACCCCTCTAATACAGACCCTGTCCCCCAATACAGAGAGTCCACCCCTCTAATAGAGACCCTGTCCCCCAATACAGAGAGTCCACCCCTCTAATACAGACCCTGTCCCAATACAGAGAGTCCACCCCTCTAATACAGACCCTGTCCACAATACAGAGAGTCCACCCCTCTAATACAGACCCTGTCCCCCAATACAGAGAGTCCACCCCTCTAATACAGACCCTGTCCCCAATACAGAGAGTTCACCCCTCTAATACAGACCCTGTCCCAATACAGAGAGTCCACCCCTCTAATACAGACCCTGTCCCAATCCAGAGAGTCCACCCCTCCAATACCGACCCTGTCCCAATACAGAGAGTCCACTCCTCTAATACAGACCCTGTCCCCAATACAGAGAGTCCACTCCTCTAATACAGACCCTGTCCCAATACAGAGAGTCCACCCCTCTAATACAGACCCTGCCCCAATACAGAGAGTCCACTCCTCTAATACAGACCCTGTCCCAATACAGAGAGTCCACCCCTCTAATACAGACCCTGTCCCAAGACAGAGAGTTCACCCCTCTAATACAGACCCTGTCCCCAATACAGAGAGTTCACCCCTCTAATACAGATCCTGTCCCCAATACAGAGAGTTCACCCCTCTAATACAGACCCTGTCCCAATACAGAGAGTCCACCCCTCTAATACAGACCCTGTCCCAATACAGAGAGTCCACCCCTCTAATACAGACCCTGTCCCAATACAGAGAGTTCACCCCTCTAATACAGACCCTGTCCCCCAATACAGAGAGTCCACCCCTCTAATACAGACCCTGTCCCCCAATACAGAGAGTCCACCCCTCTAATACAGACCCTGTCCCCAATACAGAGAGTCCACCCCTCTAATACAGACCCTGTCCCCCAATACAGAGAGTCCACCCCTCTAATACAGACCCTATCCCAAAACAGGGAGTCCACCCCTCTAATACAGACCCTGTCCACAATACAGAGAGTCCACTCCTCTGATACAGACCCTGTCCCAATACAGAGAGTCCACCCCTCTAATACAGACCCTGTCCCAAGACAGAGAGTTCACCCCTCTAATACAGACCCTGTCCCCAATACAGAGAGTTCACCCCTCTAATACAGACCCTGTCCCCAATACAGAGAGTTCACCCCTCTAATACAGACCCTGTCCCAATACAGAGAGTCCACCCCTCTCATACAGACCCTGTCCCAATACAGAGAGTTCACCCCTCTAATACAGACCCTGTCCCAAGACAGAGAGTCCACCCCTCTAATACAGACCCTGTCCCCCAATACAGAGAGTCCACCCCTCTAATACAGACCCTGTCCCCAATACAGAGAGTCCACTCCTCTAATACAGACCCTGTCCCAATACAGAGAGTCCACTCCTCTAATACAGACCCTGTCCCAATACAGAGAGTCCACCCCTCTAATACAGACCCTGTCCCAATACAGAGAGTCCACCCCTCTAATACAGACCCTGTCCCCAGTACAGAGAGTTCACCCCTCTAATACAGACCCTGTCCCCCAATACAGAGAGTCCACCCCTCTAATACAGACCCTGCCCCAATACAGAGAGTCCACTCCTCTAATACAGACCCTGTCCCCCAATACAGAGAGTCCACCCCTCTAATACAGACCCTATCCCAAAACAGGGAGTCCACCCCTCTAATACAGACCCTGTCCACAATACAGAGAGTCCACTCCTCTGATACAGACCCTGTCCCAATACAGAGAGTCCACCCCTCTAATACAGACCCTGTCCCAAGACAGAGAGTTCACCCCTCTAATACAGACCCTGTCCCCAATACAGAGAGTTCACCCCTCTAATACAGACCCTGTCCCCAATACAGAGAGTTCACCCCTCTAATACAGACCCTGTCCCAATACAGAGAGTCCACCCCTCTCATACAGACCCTGTCCCAATACAGAGAGTTCACCCCTCTAATACAGACCCTGTCCCAAGACAGAGAGTCCACCCCTCTAATACAGACCCTGTCCCCCAATACAGAGAGTCCACCCCTCTAATACAGACCCTGTCCCCAATACAGAGAGTCCACTCCTCTAATACAGACCCTGTCCCAATACAGAGAGTCCACTCCTCTAATACAGACCCTGTCCCAATACAGAGAGTCCACCCCTCTAATACAGACCCTGTCCCCAATACAGAGAGTTCACCCCTCTAATACAGACCCTGTCCCCAATACAGAGAGTCCACCCCTCTAATACAGACCCTGTCCCCCAATACAGAGAGTCCACCCCTCTAATACAGACCCTGTCCCCAATACAGAGAGTCCACCCCTCTAATACAGACCCTGTCCCCCAATACAGAGAGTCCACCCCTCTAATACAGACCCTGTCCCAATACAGAGAGTCCACCTCTCTAATACAGACCCTGTCCCCCAATACGGAGAGTCCACCCCTCTAATACAGACCCTGTCCCAATACAGAGAGTTCACCCCTCTAATACAAACCCTGTCCCCAATACAGAGAGTCCACCCCTCTAATACAGACCCTGTCCCCAATACAGAGAGTCCACCCCTCTAATACAGACCCTGTCCCAATACAGAGAGTCCACCCCTCTAATACAGACCCTGTCCCCAATACAGAGAGTCCACTCCTCTAATACAGACCCTGTCCCAATACAGAGAGTCCACCCCTCTAATACAGACCCTGTCCCCAATACAGAGAGTCCACCCCTCTAATACAGACCCTGTCCCCAATACAGAGAGTCCACCCCTCTAATACAGACCCTGTCCCCCAATACAGAGAGTCCACCCCTCTAATACAGACCCTGTCCCCAATACAGAGAGTCCACCCCTCGAATACAGACCCTGTCCCAATACAGAGAGTCCACCCCTCTAATACAGACCCTGTCCCCCAATACAGAGAGTCCACTCCTCTAATACAGACCCTGTCCCAATACAGAGAGTCCACCCCTCTAATACAGACCCTGTCCCAATATAGAGAGTTCACCCCTCTAACACAGACCCTGTCCCCAATACAGAGAGTCCACCCCTCTAATACAGACCCTGTCCCCAATACAGAGAGTCCACCCCTCTAATACAGACCCTGTCCCCAATACAGAGAGTCCACCCCTCTAATACAGACCCTGTCCCAAATACAGAGAGTCCACCCCTCTAATACAGACCCTGTCCCAATATAGAGAGTTCACCCCTCTAATACAGACCCTGTCCCCAATACAGAGAGTCCACCCCTCTAATACAGACCCTGTCCCCCAATACAGAGAGTCCACCCCTCTAATACAGACCCTGTCCCCCAATACAGAGAGTCCACCCCTCTAATACAGACCCTGTCCCCAATACAGAGAGTCCACCCCTCTAATACAGACCCTATCCCCAATACAGAGAGTCCACTCCTCTAATACAGACCCTGTCCCCAATACAGAGAGTTCACCCCTCTAATACAGACCCTGTCCCCCAATACAGAGAGTCCACCCCTCCAATACAGACCCTGTCCCCAATATAGAGAGTTCACCCCTCTAATACAGACCCTGTCCCAATACAGAGAGTTCACCCCTCCAATAAAGACCCTGTCCCCAATACAGAGAGTCCACCCCTCTAATACAGACCCTGTCCCCAATACAGAGAGTCCACCCCTCTAATACAGACCCTGTCCCAATACAGAGAGTTCACCCGTCTAATACAGACCCTGTCTCCCAATACAGAGAGTCCACCCCTCTAAAACAGACCCTGTCTCAATACAGAGAGTCCACCCCTCTAATACAGACCCTGTCCCAATACAGAGAGTTCACCCGTCTAATACAGACCCTGTCTCCCAATACAGAGAGTCCACCCCTCTAAAACAGACCCTGTCCCAATACAGAGAGTCCACCCCTCTAATACAGACCCTGTCCCCAATACAGAGAGTCCACCCCTCTAATACAGACCCTGTCCCAATACAGAGAGTTCACCCCTCTAATACAGACCCTGTCCCAATACAGAGAGTCCACCCCTCTAATACAGACCCTGTCCCCCAATACAGAGAGTTCACCCCTCTAATACAGACCCTGTCCCCAATACAGAGAGTCCACCCCTCTAATACAGACCCTGTCCCAAGACAGAGAGTTCACCCCTCTAATACAGATCCTGTCCCCAATACAGAGAGTCCACCCCTCTAATACATACCCTGTCCCAATACAGAGAGTCCACTCCTCTAATACAGACCCTGTCCCCAATACAGAGAGCCCACCCCTCTAATACAGACCCTGTCCCCAACACAGAGAGTCCACCCCTCTAATACAGACCCTGTCCCCCAATACAGAGAGTCCACCCCTCTAATACAGACCCTGTCCCAATACAGAGAGTCCACCCCTCTAATACAGACCCTGTCCCCAATACAGAGAGTTCACCCCTCTAATACAGACCCTGTCCCCAATACAGAGAGACCACCCCTCTAATACAGACCCTGTCCCCCAATACAGAGTGTCCATCCCTCTAATACAGACCCTGTCCCCAATACAGAGAGTCCACCCCTCTAATACAGACCCTGTCCCAATACAGAGAGTTCACCCCTCTAATACAGACCCTGTCCCCCAATACAGAGAGTCCACCCCTCCAATACAGACCCTGTCCCCCAATACAGAGAGTTCACCCCTCTAATACAGACCCTGTCCCCCAATACAGAGAGTCCACCCCTCTAATACAGACCCTGTCCCCAATACAGAGAGTCCACCCCTCTAATACAGACCCTGTCCCCCAATACAGAGAGTTCACCCCTCTAATACAGACCCTGTCCCCCAATACAGAGAGTCCACCCCTCTAATACAGACCCTGTCCCCAATACAGAGAGTCCACCCCTCTAATACAGACCCTATCCCAAAACAGGGAGTCCACCCCTCTAATACAGATCCTGTCCCCAACACAGAGAGTCCACCCCTCTAATACAGACCCTGTCCCCAACACAGAGAGTCCACCCCTCTAATACAGACCCTGTCCCCAATACAGAGAGTCCACCCCTCGAATACAGACCCTGTCCCCAACACAGAGAGTCCACCCCTCTAATACAGACCCTGTCCCCAATACAGAGAGTCCACCCCTCGAATACAGACCCTGTCCCAATACAGAGAGTCCACCCCTCTAATACAGACCCTGTCCCCAATACAGAGAGTCCACCCCTCTAATACAGACCCTGTCCCCAATACAGAGAGTCCACTCCTCTAATACAGACCCTGTCCCCAACACAGAGAGTCCACCCCTCTAATACAGACCCTGTCCCCAATACAGAGAGTCCACCCCTCGAATACAGACCCTGTCCCCAATACAGAGAGTCCACCCCTCTAATACAGACCCTGTCCCCAATACAGAGAGTTCACCCCTCTAATACAGACCCTGTCCCCAACACAGAGAGTCCACCCCTCTAATACAGACCCTGTCCCCAATACAGAGAGTCCACCCCTCGAATACAGACCCTGTCCCAATACAGAGAGTCCACCCCTCTAATACAGACCCTGTCCCCAATACAGAGAGTCCACCCCTCTAATACAGACCCTGTCCCCAATACAGAGAGTCCACTCCTCTAATACAGACCCTGTCCCCAATACAGAGAGTCCACCCCTCTAATACAGACCCTGTCCCAATACAGAGAGTCCACCCCTCTAATACAGACCCTGTCCCAATACAGAGAGTCCACCCCTCTAATACAGACCCTGTCCCCCAATACAGAGAGTCCACCCCTCTAATACAGACCCTGTCCCAATACAGAGAGTCCACCCCTCTAATACAGACCCTGTCCCCAATACAGAGAGTCCACCCCTCTAATACAGACCCTGTCCCAACACAGAGAGTTCACCCCTCTAATACAGACCCTGTCCCCCAATACAGAGAGTCCACCCCTCTAATACAGACCCTGTCCCCCAATACAGAGAGTCCACCCCTCTAATACAGACCCTGTCCCCCAATACAGAGAGTCCACCCCTCTAATACAGACCCTGTCCCCAATACAGAGAGTCCACCCCTCTAATACAGACCCTGTCCCCAATACAGAGAGTCCACCCCTCTAATACAGACCCTGTCCCCAATACAGAGAGTCCACCCCTCTAATACATACCCTGTCCCAATACAGAGAGTCAACCCCTCTAATACAGACCCTGTCCCCAATACAGAGAGTCCACCCCTCCAATGCAGACCCTGTCCCCAATACAGAGAGTTCACCCCTCTAATACAGACCCTGTCCCAATACAGAGAGTCCACTCCTCTAATACAGACCCTGTCTCCAATACAGAGAGTCCACCCCTCTAATACAGACCCTGTCCCAATGCAGAGAGTCCACCCCTCTAATACAGACCCTGTCCCCCAATACAGAGAGTCCACTCCTCTAATACAGACCCTGTCCCCCAATACAGAGAGTCCACTCCTCTAATACAGACCCTGTCCCCCAATACAGAGAGTCCACCCCTCTAATACAGACCCTGTCCCCCAATACAGAGAGTCCACCCCTCTAATACAGACCCTGTCCCCAATACAGAGAGTCCACCCCTCTAATACAGACCCTGTCCCCCAATACAGAGAGTCCACCCCTCTAATACAGACCCTGTCCCAATACAGAGAGTCCACCCCTCTAATACAGACCCTGTCCCCCAATACAGAGAGTCCACCCCTCTAATACAGACCCTGTCCCCCAATACAGAGAGTTCACCCCTCTAATACAGACCCTGTCCCCCAATACAGAGAGTCCACCCCTCTAATACAGACCCTGTCCCCAATACAGAGAGTCCACCCCTCTAATACAGACCCTGTCCCCAATACAGAGTCCACCCCTCTAATACAGACCCTGTCCCCAATGCAGAGAGTCCACTCCTCTAATACAGACCCTGTCCCCAATACAGAGAGTCCACCCCTCTAATACAGACCCTGTCCCCAATGCAGAGAGTCCACCCCTCTAATACAGACCCTGTCCCCAATACAGAGAGTCCACCCCTCTAATACAGACCCTGTCCCAATACAGAGAGTCCACCCCTCTAATACAGACCCTGTCCCAATACAGAGAGTCCACCCCTCTAATACAGACCCTGTCCCCCAATACAGAGAGTCCACCCCTCTAATACAGACCCTGTCCCAATACAGAGAGTCCACCCCTCTAATACAGACCCTGTCCCCAATACAGAGAGTCCACTCCTCAAATACAGACCCTGTCCCCAATGCAGAGAGTCCACCCCTCTAATACAGACCCTGTCCCCAATACAGAGAGTCCACCCCTCTAATACAGACCCTGTCCCCAATACAGAGAGTCCACCCCTCTAATACAGACCCTGTCCCCAATACAGAGAGTTCACCCCTCTAATACAGACCCTGTCCCCAATAAAGAGTCCACCCCTCTAATACAGACCCTGTCCCCCAATACAGAGAGTCCACCCCTCTAATACAGACCCTGTCCCCAATACAGAGAGTCCACCCCTCTAATACAGACCCTGTCCCAATACAGAGAGTCCACCCCTCTAATACAGACCCTGTCCCCCAATACAGAGAGTCCACCCCTCTAATACAGACCCTGTCCCCAATACAGAGAGTCCACCCCTCCAATACAGACCCTGTCCCCAATACAGAGAGTCCACCCCTCTAATACAGACCCTGTCCCCAATACAGAGAGTCCACTCCTCTAATACAGACCCTGTCCCCAATACAGAGAGTCCACCCCTCTAATACAGACCCTGTCCCCAATACAGAGAGTCCACCCCTCTAATACAGACCCTGTCCCCCAATACAGAGAGTCCACCCCTCTAATACAGACCCTGTCCCCAATACAGAGAGTCCACCCCTCTAATACAGACCCTGTCCCCAATACAGAGAGTCCACCCCTCTAATACAGACCCTGTCCCCAATACAGAGAGTCCACCCCTCTAATACAGACCCTGTCCCAATACAGAGAGTCCACCCCTCTAATACAGACCCTGTCCCCCAATACAGAGAGTCCACCCCTCTAATACAGACCCTGTCCCCAATACAGAGAGTCCACCCCTCTAATACAGACCCTGTCCCCAATACAGAGAGTCCACCCCTCTAATACAGACCCTGTCCCCAATACAGAGAGTCCACCCCTCTAATACAGACCCTGTCCCCCAATACAGAGAGTCCACCCCTCTAATACAGACCCTATCCCAAAACAGGGAGTCCACCCCTCTAATACAGACCCTGTCCACAATACAGAGAGTCCACTCCTCTAATACAGACCCTGTCCCAATACAGAGAGTCCACCCCTCTAATACAGACCCTGTCCCAAGACAGAGAGTTCACCCCTCTAATACAGACCCTGTCCCCAATACAGAGAGTTCACCCCTCTAATACAGACCCTGTCCCCCAATACAGAGAGTCCACCCCTCTAATACAGACCCTGTCCCCAATACAGAGAGTTCACCCCTCTAATACAGACCCTGTCCCCCAATACAGAGAGTCCACCCCTCTGATACAGACCCTGTTCCAAGACAGAGAGTTCACCCCTCTAATACAGACCCTGTCCCCAATACAGAGAGTCCACCCCTCTAATACAGACCCTGTCCCAATACAGAGAGTCCACCCCTCTAATACAGACCCTGTCCCCAGTACAGAGAGTTCACCCCTCTAATACAGACCCTGTCCCAATACAGAGAGTCCACCCCTCTAATACAGACCCTGTCCCCAATACAGAGAGTTCACCCCTCTAATACAGACCCTGTCCCCAATACAGAGATTCCACCCCTCTAATACAGACCCTGTCCCCAATACAGAGAGTCCACCCCTCTAAAACAGACCCTGTCCCCCAATACAGAGAGTCCACCCCTCTAATACAGACCCTGTCCCAATACAGAGAGTCCACCCCTCTAATACAGACCCTGTCCCCCAATACAGAGAGTTCACCCCTCTAATACAGACCCTGTCCCCCAATACAGAGAGTCCACCCATCTAATACAGACCCTGTCCCCAATACAGAGAGTTCACCCCTCTAATACAGACCCTGTCCCCAATACAGAGAGTCCACCCCTCTAATACAGACCCTGTCCCAATACAGAGAGTCCACCCCTCTAATACAGACCCTGTCCCCAATACAGAGAGTCCACCCCTCTAATACAGACCCTGTCCCCCAATACAGAGAGTCCACCCCTCTAATAGAGACCCTGTCCCCCAATACAGAGAGTCCACCCCTCTAATACAGACCCTGTCCCCAATACAGAGAGTCCACCCCTCTAATACAGACCCTGTCCCAATACAGAGAGTCCACCCCTCTAATACAGACCCTGTCCCAATACAGAGAGTCCACCCCTCTAATACAGACCCTGTCCCAATACAGAGAGTCCACCCCTCTAATACAGACCCTGTCCCCCAATACAGAGAGTCCACCCCTCTAATACAGACCCTGTCCCCCAATACAGAGAGTCCACTCCTCTAATACAGACCCTGTCCCAATACAGAGAGTCCACCCCTCTAATACAGACCCTGTCCCAAGACAGAGAGTTCACCCCTCTAATACAGACCCTGTCCCCAATACAGAGAGTTCACCCCTCTAATACAGACCCTGTCCCAATACAGAGAGTTCACCCCTCTAATACAGACCCTGTCCCCCAATACAGAGAGTCCACCCCTCTAATACAGATCCTGTCCCCAATACAGAGAGTTCACCCCTCTGATACAGACCCTGTCCCAATACAGAGAGTCCACCCCTCTAATACAGACCCTGTCCCCCAATACAGAGAGTCCACCCCTCTAATACAGACCCTGTCCCAATACAGAGAGTCCACCCCTCTAATACAGATCCTGTCCCCAATACAGAGAGTTCACCCCTCTGATACAGACCCTGTCCCAATACAGAGAGTCCACCCCTCTAATACAGACCCTGTCCCCAATACAGAGAGTCCACCCCTCTAATACAGACCCTGTCCCCCAATACAGAGAGTCCACCCCTCTAATACAGACCCTGTCCCCCAATACAGAGAGTCCACCCCTCTAATACAGACCCTGTCCCCAATACAGAGAGTCCACCCCTCTAATACAGACCCTGTCCCAATACAGAGAGTTCACCCCTCTAATACAGACCCTGTCCCCAATACAGAGAGTCCACCCCTCTAATACAGACCCTGTCCCCAATACAGAGAGTCCACCCCTCTAATACAGACCCTGTCCCAATACAGAGAGTCCACCCCTCTAATACAGACCCTGTCCCAATACAGAGAGTCCACCCCTCTAATACAGACCCTGTCCCAATACAGAGAGTCCACCCCTCTAATACAGACCCTGTCCCAATACAGAGAGTCCACCCCTCTAATACAGACCCTATCCCCAATACAGAGAGTCCACCCCTCTAATACAGACCCTGTCCCCCAATACAGAGAGTCCACTCCTCTAATACAGACCCTGTCCCCAATACAGAGAGTCCACCCCTCTAATACAGACCCTGTCCCAATACAGAGAGTCCACCCCTCTAATACAGACCCTGTCCCAATACAGAGAGTCCACCCCTCTAATACAGACCCTGTCCCAATACAGAGAGTCCACCCCTCTAATACAGACCCTGTTCCCAATACAGAGAGTCCACCCCTCTAATACAGACCCTGTCCCCAATACAGAGAGTTCACCCCTCTAATACAGACCCTGTCCCCCAATACAGAGAGTCCACCCCTCTAATACAGACCCTGTCCCCAATACAGAGAGTCCACCCCTCTAATACAGACCCTGTCCCCCAATACAGAGAGTCCACCCCTCTAATACAGACCCTATCCCAAAACAGGGAGTCCACCCCTCTAATACAGACCCTGTCCACAATACAGAGAGTCCACTCCTCTGATACAGACCCTGTCCCAATACAGAGAGTCCACCCCTCTAATACAGACCCTGTCCCAAGACAGAGAGTTCACCCCTCTAATACAGACCCTGTCCCCAATACAGAGAGTTCACCCCTCTAATACAGACCCTGTCCCCAATACAGAGAGTTCACCCCTCTAATACAGACCCTGTCCCAATACAGAGAGTCCACCCCTCTAATACAGACCCTGTCCCCCAATACAGAGAGTCCACCCCTCTCATACAGACCCTGTCCCCAATACAGAGAGTCCACCTCTCTAATACAGACCCTGTCCCCCAATACAGAGAGTCCACCCCTCTAATACAGACCCTGTCCCCCAATACAGAGAGTCCACCCCTCTAATACAGACCCTATCCCAAAACAGGGAGTCCACCCCTCTAATACAGACCCTGTCCACAATACAGAGAGTCCACTCCTCTAATACAGACCCTGTCCCAATACAGAGAGTCCACCCCTCTAATACAGACCCTGTCCCAAGACAGAGAGTTCACCCCTCTAATACAGACCCTGTCCCCAATACAGAGAGTTCACCCCTCTAATACAGACCCTGTTCCAAGACAGAGAGTTCACCCCTCTAATACAGACCCTGTCCCCAATACAGAGAGTCCACCCCTCTAATACAGACCCTGTCCCAATACAGAGAGTCCACCCCTCTAATACAGACCCTGTCCCCAGTACAGAGAGTTCACCCCTCTAATACAGACCCTGTCCCAATACAGAGAGTCCACCCCTCTAATACAGACCCTGTCCCCAATACAGAGAGTTCACCCCTCTAATACAGACCCTGTCCCCAATACAGAGAGTCCACCCCTCTAATACAGACCCTGTCCCCAATACAGAGAGTCCACCCCTCTAATACAGACCCTGTCCCCCAATACAGAGAGTCCACCCCTCTAATACAGACCCTGTCCCCAATACAGAGAGTTCACCCCTCTAATACAGACCCTGTCCCCAATACAGAGAGTCCACCCCTCTAATACAGACCCTGTCCCCCAATACAGAGAGTCCACCCCTCTAATACAGACCCTGTCCCCAATACAGAGAGTCCACCCCTCTAATACAGACCCTGTCCCAATACAGAGAGTCCACCCCTCTAATAGAGACCCTGTCCCCCAATACAGAGAGTCCACCCCTCTAATACAGACCCTGTCCCAATACAGAGAGTCCACCCCTCTAATACAGACCCTGTCCACAATACAGAGTGTCCACCCCTCTAATACAGACCCTGTCCCCCAATACAGAGAGTCCACCCCTCTAATACAGACCCTGTCCCCAATACAGAGAGTTCACCCCTCTAATACAGACCCTGTCCCAATACAGAGAGTCCACCCCTCTAATACAGACCCTGTCCCAATCCAGAGAGTCCACCCCTCCAATACAGACCCTGTCCCAATACAGAGAGTCCACTCCTCTAATACAGACCCTGTCCCCAATACAGAGAGTCCACTCCTCTAATACAGACCCTGTCCCAATACAGAGAGTCCACCCCTCTAATACAGACCCTGCCCCAATACAGAGAGTCCACTCCTCTAATACAGACCCTGTCCCAATACAGAGAGTCCACCCCTCTAATACAGACCCTGTCCCAAGACAGAGAGTTCACCCCTCTAATACAGACCCTGTCCCCAATACAGAGAGTTCACCCCTCTAATACAGATCCTGTCCCCAATACAGAGAGTTCACCCCTCTAATACAGACCCTGTCCCAATACAGAGAGTCCACCCCTCTAATACAGACCCTGTCCCAATACAGAGAGTCCACCCCTCTAATACAGACCCTGTCCCAATACAGAGAGTTCACCCCTCTAATACAGACCCTGTCCCCCAATACAGAGAGTCCACCCCTCTAATACAGACCCTGTCCCCAATACAGAGAGTCCACCCCTCTAATACAGACCCTGTCCCCCAATACAGAGAGTCCACCCCTCTAATACAGACCCTATCCCAAAACAGGGAGTCCACCCCTCTAATACAGACCCTGTCCACAATACAGAGAGTCCACTCCTCTGATACAGACCCTGTCCCAATACAGAGAGTCCACCCCTCTAATACAGACCCTGTCCCAAGACAGAGAGTTCACCCCTCTAATACAGACCCTGTCCCCAATACAGAGAGTTCACCCCTCTAATACAGACCCTGTCCCCAATACAGAGAGTTCACCCCTCCAATACAGACCCTGTCCCAATACAGAGAGTCCACCCCTCTCATACAGACCCTGTCCCAATACAGAGAGTTCACCCCTCTAATACAGACCCTGTCCCAAGACAGAGAGTCCACCCCTCTAATACAGACCCTGTCCCCCAATACAGAGAGTCCACCCCTCTAATACAGACCCTGTCCCCAATACAGAGAGTCCACTCCTCTAATACAGACCCTGTCCCAATACAGAGAGTCCACTCCTCTAATACAGACCCTGTCCCAATACAGAGAGTCCACCCCTCTA
Source organism: Heptranchias perlo (assembly GCF_035084215.1). Taxonomy (NCBI): domain Eukaryota; kingdom Metazoa; phylum Chordata; class Chondrichthyes; order Hexanchiformes; family Hexanchidae; genus Heptranchias; species Heptranchias perlo. The sequence goes on along the minus strand of NW_027138566.1, from coordinate 21,145 downwards.
ATACAGACCCTGTCCCAATACAGAGAGTCCACCCCTCTCATACAGACCCTGTCCCCAGTACAGAGAGTTCACCCCTCTAATACAGACCCTGTCCCAATACAGAGAGTCCACCCCTCTAATACAGACCCTGTCCCCAATACAGAGAGTTCACCCCTCTAATACAGACCCTGTCCCCAATACAGAGAGTCCACCCCTCTAATACAGACCCTGTCCCCAATACAGAGAGTACACCCCTCTAATACAGACCCTGTCCCCAATACAGAGAGTTCACCCCTCTAATACAGACCCTGTCCCCAATACAGAGAGTCCACCCCTCTAATACAGACCCTGTCCCCCAATACAGAGAGTCCACCCCTCTAATACAGACCCTGTCCCCAATACAGAGAGTCCACCCCTCTAATACAGACCCTGTCCCCCAATACAGAGAGTCCACCCCTCTAATACAGACCCTGTCCCAATACAGAGAGTCCACCTCTCTAATACAGACCCTGTCCCCCAATACAGAGAGTCCACCCCTCTAATACAGACCCTGTCCCAATACAGAGAGTTCACCCCTCTAATACAAACCCTGTCCCCAATACAGAGAGTCCACCCCTCTAATACAGACCCTGTCCCCAATACAGAGAGTCCACCCCTCTCATACAGACCCTGTCCCAATACAGAGAGTCCACCCCTCTAATACAGACCCTGTCCCCAATACAGAGAGTCCACTCCTCTAATACAGACCCTGTCCCAATACAGAGAGTCCACCCCTCTAATACAGACCCTGTCCCCAATACAGAGAGTCCACCCCTCTAATACAGACCCTGTCCCCAATACAGAGAGTCCACCCCTCTAATACAGACCCTGTCCCCCAATACAGAGAGTCCACCCCTCTAATACAGACCCTGACCCCAATACAGAGAGTCCACCCCTCGAATACAGACCCTGTCCCAATACAGAGAGTCCACCCCTCTAATACAGACCCTGTCCCCCAATACAGAGAGTCCACTCCTCTAATACAGACCCTGTCCCAATACAGAGAGTCCACCCCTCTAATACAGACCCTGTCCCAATATAGAGAGTTCACCCCTCTAACACAGACCCTGTCCCCAATACAGAGAGTCCACCCCTCTAATACAGACCCTGTCCCCAATACAGAGAGTCCACCCCTCTAATGCAGACCCTGTCCCCAATAGAGAGAGTCCACCCCTCTAATACAGACCCTGTCCCAAATACAGAGAGTCCACCCCTCTAATACAGACCCTGTCCCAATATAGAGAGTTCACCCCTCTAATACAGACCCTGTCCCCAATACAGAGAGTCCACCCCTCTAATACAGACCCTGTCCCCCAATACAGAGAGTCCACCCCTCTAATACAGACCCTGTCCCCCAATACAGAGAGTCCACCCCTCTAATACAGACCCTGTCCCCAATACAGAGAGTCCACCCCTCTAATACAGACCCTATCCCCAATACAGAGAGTCCACTCCTCTAATACAGACCCTGTCCCCAATACAGAGAGTTCACCCCTCTAATACAGACCCTGTCCCCCAATACAGAGAGTCCACCCCTCCAATACAGACCCTGTCCCCAATATAGAGAGTTCACCCCTCTAATACAGACCCTGTCCCAATACAGAGAGTTCACCCCTCTAATAAAGACCCTGTCCCCAATACAGAGAGTCCACCCCTCTAATACAGACCCTGTCCCCAATACAGAGAGTCCACCCCTCTAATACAGACCCTGTCCCAATACAGAGAGTTCACCCGTCTAATACAGACCCTGTCTCCCAATACAGAGAGTCCACCCCTCTAAAACAGACCCTGTCCCAATACAGAGAGTCCACCCCTCTAATACAGACCCTGTCCCAATACAGAGAGTTCACCCGTCTAATACAGACCCTGTCTCCCAATACAGAGAGTCCACCCCTCTAAAACAGACCCTGTCCCAATACAGAGAGTCCACCCCTCTAATACAGACCCTGTCCCCAATACAGAGAGTCCACCCCTCTAATACAGACCCTGTCCCAATACAGAGAGTTCACCCCTCTAATACAGACCCTGTCCCAATACAGAGAGTCCACCCCTCTAATACAGACCCTGTCCCCCAATACAGAGAGTTCACCCCTCTAATACAGACCCTGTCCCCAATACAGAGAGTCCACCCCTCTAATACAGACCCTGTCCCAAGACAGAGAGTTCACCCCTCTAATACAGATCCTGTCCCCAATACAGAGAGTCCACCCCTCTAATACATACCCTGTCCCAATACAGAGAGTCCACTCCTCTAATACAGACCCTGTCCCCAATACAGAGAGCCCACCCCTCTAATACAGACCCTGTCCCCAACACAGAGAGTCCACCCCTCTAATACAGACCCTGTCCCCCAATACAGAGAGTCCACCCCTCTAATACAGACCCTGTCCCAATACAGAGAGTCCACCCCTCTAATACAGACCCTGTCCCCAATACAGAGAGTTCACCCCTCTAATACAGACCCTGTCCCCAATACAGAGAGACCACCCCTCTAATACAGACCCTGTCCCCCAATACAGAGTGTCCATCCCTCTAATACAGACCCTGTCCCCAATACAGAGAGTCCACCCCTCTAATACAGACCCTGTCCCAATACAGAGAGTTCACCCCTCTAATACAGACCCTGTCCCCCAATACAGAGAGTCCACCCCTCTAATACAGACCCTGTCCCCCAATACAGAGAGTTCACCCCTCTAATACAGACCCTGTCCCCCAATACAGAGAGTCCACCCCTCTAATACAGACCCTGTCCCCAATACAGAGAGTCCACCCCTCTAATACAGACCCTGTCCCCCAATACAGAGAGTTCACCCCTCTAATACAGACCCTGTCCCCCAATACAGAGAGTCCACCCCTCTAATACAGACCCTGTCCCCCAATACAGAGAGTCCACCCCTCTAATACAGACCCTGTCCCCAATACAGAGAGTCCACCCCTCTAATACAGACCCTGTCCCCAATACAGAGAGTCCACCCCTCTAATACAGACCCTGTCCCAATACAGAGAGTCCACCCCTCTAATACAGACCCTGTCCCCAATACAGAGAGTCCACCCCTCTAATACAGACCCTGTCCCAATACAGAGAGTCCACCCCTCTAATACAGACCCTGTCCCAATACAGAGAGTCCACCCCTCTAATACAGACCCTGTCCCAATACAGAGAGTCCATTCCTCTAATACAGACCCTGTCCCAATACAGAGAGTCCACCCCTCTAATACAGATCCTGTCCCCAATACAGAGAGTCCACTCCTCTAATACAGACCCTGTCCCCAATACAGAGAGTCCACCCCTCTAATACAGACCCTGTCCCCAATACAGAGAGTCCACCCCTCTAATACAGACCCTGTCCCCCAATACAGAGAGTCCACCCCTCTAATACAGACCCTGTCCCCAATACAGAGAGTCCACCCCTCTAATACAGACCCTGTCCCCAATACAGAGAGTCCACCCCTCTAATACAGACCCTGTCCCCAATACAGAGAGTCCACTCCTCTAATACAGACCCTGTCCCCAATACAGAGAGTCCACCCCTCTAATACAGACCCTGTCCCCAATACAGAGAGTCCACCCCTCTAATACAGACCCTGTCCCCCAATGCAGAGAGTCCACCCCTCTAATACAGACCCTGTCCCCAATACAGAGAGTCCACCCCTCTAATACAGACCCTGTCCCCAATACAGAGAGTCCACCCCTCTAATACAGACCCTGTCCCCAATACAGAGAGTCCACCCCTCCAATACAGACCCTGTCCCCCAATACAGAGAGTCCACCCCTCTAATACAGACCCTATCCCAAAACAGGGAGTCCACCCCTCTAATACAGACCCTGTCCCCAATACAGAGAGTCCACCCCTCTAATACAGACCCTGTCCCCCAATACAGAGAGTCCACCCCTCTAATACAGACCCTATCCCAAAACAGGGAGTCCACTCCTCTCATACAGACCCTGTCCCAATACAGAGAGTCCACCCCTCCAATACAGACCCTGTCCCAAGACAGAGAGTTCACCCCTCTAATACAGACCCTGTCCCCAATACAGAGAGTTCACCCCTCTAATACAGACCCTGTCCCCAATACAGAGAGTTCACCCCTCTAATACAGACCCTGTCCCAATACAGAGAGTCCACCCCTCTAATACAGACCCTGTCCCAATACAGAGAGTTCACCCCTCTAATACAGACCCTGTCCCAATACAGAGAGTCCACCCCTCTAATACAGACCCTGTCCCCCAATACAGAGAGTCCACCCCTCTAATACAGACCCTGTCCCCAATACAGAGAGTCCACCCCTCTAATACAGACCCTGTCCCAATACAGAGAGTCCACTCCTCTAATACAGACCCTGTCCCAATACAGAGAGTCCACTCCTCTAATACAGACCCTGTCCCAATACAGAGAGTCCACCCCTCTAATACAGACCCTGTCCCAATACAGAGAGTTCACCCCTCTAATACAGACCCTGTCCCAATACAGAGAGTTCACCCCTCTAATACAGACCCTGTCCCAATACAGAGAGTTCACCCCTCTAATACAGACCCTGTCCCAATACAGAGAGTTCACCCCTCTAATACAGACCCTGTCCCCCAATACAGAGAGTCCACCCCTCTAATACAGACCCTGTCCCAATACAGAGAGTCCACCCCTCTAGTACAGACCCTGTCCCCAGTACAGAGAGTTCACCCCTCTAATACAGACCCTGTCCCAATACAGAGAGTCCACCCCTCTAATACAGACCCTGTCCCCCAATACAGAGAGTCCACCCCTCTAATACAGACCCTGTCCCCAATACAGAGAGTCCACTCCTCTAATACAGACCCTGTCCCAATACAGAGAGTTCACCCCTCTAATACAGACCCTGTCCCAATACAGAGAGTTCACCCCTCTAATACAGACCCTGTCCCCCAATACAGAGAGTCCACCCCTCTAATACAGACCCTGTCCCAATACAGAGAGTCCACCCCTCTAGTACAGACCCTGTCCCCAGTACAGAGAGTTCACCCCTCTAATACAGACCCTGTCCAAATACAGAGAGTCCACCCCTCTAATACAGACCCTGTCCCCCAATACAGAGAGTCCACCCCTCTAATACAGACCCTGTCCCCAATACAGAGAGTCCACCCCTCTAATACAGACCCTGTCCCCAATACAGAGAGTCCACCCCTCTAATACAGACCCTGTCCCCCAATACAGAGAGTCCACCCCTCTAATACAGACCCTGTCCCCAATACAGAGAGTCCACCCCTCTAATACAGACCCTGTCCCCAATACAGAGAGTCCACCCCTCTAATACAGACCCTGTCCCCAATACAGAGAGTCCACCCCTCTAATACAGACCCTGTCCCCCAATACAGAGAGTCCACCCCCCTAATACAGACCCTGTCCCCAATACAGAGAGTCCACCCCTCTAATACAGACCCTGTCCCCAATACAGAGAGTCCACTCCTCAAATACAGACCCTGTCCCCAATACAGAGAGTCCACCCCTCTAATACAGACCCTGTCCCCAATACAGAGAGTCCACCCCTCTAATACAGACCCTGTCCCAATACAGAGAGTCCACCCCTCTAATACAGACCCTGTCCCCAATACAGAGAGTCCACCCCTCTAATACAGACCCTGTCCCCAATACAGAGAGTTCACCCCTCTAATACAGACCCTGTCCCAATACAGAGAGTCCACCCCTCTAATACAGACCCTGTCCCCCAATACAGAGAGTCCACCCCTCTAATACAGACCCTGTCCCCAATACAGAGAGTTCACCCCTCTAATACAGACCCTGTCCCAATACAGAGAGTTCACCCCTCTAATACAGACCCTGTCCCAATACAGAGAGTTCACCCCTCTAATGCAGACCCTGTCCCCAATACAGAGAGTCCACCCCTCTAATACAGACCCTGTCCCCCAATACAGAGAGTCCACCCCTCTAATACAGACCCTGTCCCAATACAGAGAGTCCACCCCTCTAATACGGACCCTGTCCCCAATACAGAGAGTCCACCCCTCTAATACAGACCCTGTCCCCCAATACAGAGAGTTCACCCCTCTAATACAGACCCTGTCCCCCAATACAGAGAGTTCACCCCTCTAATACGGACCCTGTCCCCCAATACAGAGAGTTCACCCCTCTAATACAGACCCTGTCCCCAATACAGAGAGTTCACCCCTCTAATACAGACCCTGTCCCCAATACAGAGAGTTCACCCCTCTAATACAGACCCTGTCCCCCAATACAGAGAGTTCACCCCTCTAATACGGACCCTGTCCCCCAATACAGAGAGTTCACCCCTCTAATACAGACCCTGTCCCAATACAGAGAGTCCACCCCTCTAATACAGACCCTGTCCCCAATACAGAGAGTTCACCCCTCTCATACAGACCCTGTCCCAATACAGAGAGTTCACCCCTCTAATGCAGACCCTGTCCCCAATACAGAGAGTCCACCCCTCTAATACAGACCCTGTCCCCCAATACAGAGAGTCCACCCCTCGAATACAGACCCTGTCCCAATACAGAGAGTCCACCCCTCTAATACAGACCCTGTCCCCCAATACAGAGAGTTCACCCCTCTAATGCAGACCCTGTCCCCAATACAGAGAGTTCACCCCTCTAATACAGACCCTGTCCCAATACAGAGAGTCCACCCCTCTAATACAGACCCTGTCCCCCAATACAGAGAGTCCACCCCTCTAATACAGACCCTGTCCCAATACAGAGAGTCCACCCCTCTAATACGGACCCTGTCCCCAATACAGAGAGTCCACACCTCTAATACAGACCCTGTCCCCAACACAGAGAGTCCACCCCTCTAATACAGACCCTGTCCCCCAATACAGAGAGTTCACCCCTCTAATACAGACCCTGTCCCCAATACAGAGAGTCCACCCCTCTAATACAGACCCTGTCCCCCAATACAGAGAGTCCACCCCTCTAATACAGACCCTGTCCCCAATACAGAGAGTTCACCCCTCTAATACAGACCCTGTCCCCCAATACAGAGAGTCCACCCCTCTAATACAGACCCTGTCCCCAATACAGAGAGTCCACCCCTCTAATACAGACCCTGTCCCCCAATACAGAGAGCTCACCCCTCTAATACAGACCCTGTCCCCAATACAGAGAGTCCACCCCTCTAATACAGACCCTGTCCCCAATACAGAGAGTCCACCCCTCTAATACAGACCCTGTCCCCCAATACAGAGAGTCCACCCCTCTAATACAGACCCTGTCCCCAATACAGAGAGTCCACCCCTCTAATACAGACCCTGTCCCCAATACAGAGAGTCCACCCCTCTAATACAGACCCTGTCCCCCAATACAGAGAGTCCACCCCTCTAATACAGACCCTGTCCCAATACAGAGAGTCCACTCCTCTAATACAGACCCTGTCCCAATACAGAGAGTCCACTCCTCTAATACAGACCCTGTCCCAATACAGAGAGTCCACCCCTCTAATACAGACCCTGTCCCCCAATACAGAGAGTCCACCCCTCTAATACAGACCCTGTCCTAATACAGAGAGTTCACCCCTCTAATACAGACCCTGTCCCCAATACAGAGAGTCCACCCTAGAGTCCACCCCTCTAATACAGACCCTGTCCCAATACAGAGAGTCCACCCCTCTAATACAGACCCTGTCCCCCAATACAGAGAGTCCACCCCTCTAATACAGACCCTGTCCCCCAATACAGAGAGTCCACCCCTCTAATACAGACCCTGTCCCCAATACAGAGAGTCCACCCCTCTAATACAGACCCTGTCCCCAATACAGAGAGTCCACCCCTCTAATACAGACCCTGTCCCCAATACAGAGAGTCCACCCCTCTAATACAGACCCTGTCCCCAATACAGAGAGTCCACCCCTCTAATACAGACCCTGTCCCCAATACAGAGAGTCCACCCCTCTAATACAGACCCTGTCCCCAATACAGAGAGTCCACCCCTCTAATACAGACCCTGTCCCAATACAGAGAGTCCACCCCTCTAATACAGACCCTGTCCCCAATACAGAGAGTCCACCCCTCTAATACAGACCCTGTCCCCAATACAGAGAGTCCACCCCTCTAATACAGACCCTGTCCCCAATACAGAGAGTCCACCCCTCTAATACAGACCCTGTCCCCAATACAGAGAGTCCACCCCTCTAATACAGACCCTGTCCCCAATACAGAGAGTCCACCCCTCTAATACAGACCCTGTCCCCCAATACAGAGAGTCCACCCCTCTAATACAGACCCTGTCCCCCAATACAGAGAGTCCACCCCTCTAATACAGACCCTGTCCCCAATACAGAGAGTCACCCCTCTAATACAGACCCTGTCCCCAATACAGAGAGTCCACCCCTCTAATACAGACCCTGTCCCCAATACAGAGAGTCCACCCCTCTAATACAGACCCTGTCCCCAATACAGAGAGTCCACCCCTCTAATACAGACCCTGTCCCCAATACAGAGAGTCCACCCTCTAATACAGACCCTGTCCCCCAATACAGAGAGTCCACCCCTCTAATACAGACCCTGTCCCCAATACAGAGAGTCCACCCCTCTAATACAGACCCTGTCCCCCAATACAGAGAGTCCACCCCTCTAATACAGACCCTGTCCCCAATACAGAGAGTCCACCCCTCTAATACAGACCCTGTCCCCAATACAGAGAGTCCACCCCTCTAATACAGACCCTGTCCCCAATACAGAGAGTCCACCCCTCTAATACAGACCCTGTCCCCAATACAGAGAGTCCACCCCTCTAATACAGACCCTGTCCCCAATACAGAGAGTCCACCCCTCTAATACAGACCCTGTCCCCAATACAGAGAGTCCACCCCTCTAATACAGACCCTGTCCCCCAATACAGAGAGTCCACCCCTCTAATACAGACCCTGTCCCCAATACAGAGAGTCCACCCCTCTAATACAGACCCTGTCCCCCAATACAGAGAGTCCACCCCTCTAATACAGACCCTGTCCCCAATACAGAGAGTCCACCCCTCTAATACAGACCCTGTCCCCCAATACAGAGAGTCCACCCCTCTAATACAGACCCTGTCCCCAATACAGAGAGTCCACCCCTCTAATACAGACCCTGTCCCCCAATACAGAGAGTCCACCCCTCTAATACAGACCCTGTCCCCAATACAGAGAGTCCACCCCTCTAATACAGACCCTGTCCCCCAATACAGAGAGTCCACCCCTCTAATACAGACCCTGTCCCCCAATACAGAGAGTCCACCCCTCTAATACAGACCCTGTCCCCAATACAGAGAGTCCACCCCTCTAATACAGACCCTGTCCCCAATACAGAGAGTCCACCCCTCTAATACAGACCCTGTCCCCAATACAGAGAGTCCACCCCTCTAATACAGACCCTGTCCCCAATACAGAGAGTCACCCCTCTAATACAGACCCTGTCCCCCAATACAGAGAGTCCACCCCTCTAATACAGACCCTGTCCCCAATACAGAGAGTCCACCCCTCTAATACAGACCCTGTCCCCAATACAGAGAGTCCACCCCTCTAATACAGACCCTGTCCCCAATACAGAGAGTCCACCCCTCTAATACAGACCCTGTCCCAATACAGAGAGTCCACCCCTCTAATACAGACCCTGTCCCCCAATACAGAGAGTCCACCCCTCTAATACAGACCCTGTCCCCAATACAGAGAGTCCACCCCTCTAATACAGACCCTGTCCCCAATACAGAGAGTCACCCCTCTAATACAGACCCTGTCCCCCAATACAGAGAGTCCACCCCTCTAATACAGACCCTGTCCCCAATACAGAGAGTCCACCCCTCTAATACAGACCCTGTCCCCAATACAGAGAGTCACCCCTCTAATACAGACCCTGTCCCCAATACAGAGAGTCACCCCTCTAATACAGACCCTGTCCCAATACAGAGAGTCCACCCCTCTAATACAGACCCTGTCCCAATACAGAGAGTCCACCCCTCTAATACAGACCCTGTCCCCAATACAGAGAGTCCACCCCTCTAATACAGACCCTGTCCCCAATACAGAGAGTCCACCCCTCTAATACAGACCCTGTCCCCAATACAGAGAGTCCACCCCTCTAATACAGACCCTGTCCCCAATACAGAGAGTCCACCCCTCTAATACAGACCCTGTCCCAATACAGAGAGTCCACCCCTCTAATACAGACCCTGTCCCAATACAGAGAGTCCACCCCTCTAATACAGACCCTGTCCCCAATACAGAGAGTCCACCCCTCTAATACAGACCCTGTCCCCAATACAGAGAGTCCACCCCTCTAATACAGACCCTGTCCCCCAATACAGAGAGTCCACCCCTCTAATACAGACCCTGTCCCCAATACAGAGAGTCCACCCCTCCAATACAGACCCTGTCCCCAATACAGAGAGTCCACCCCTCTAATACAGACCCTGTCCCCCAATACAGAGAGTCCACCCCTCTAATACAGACCCTGTCCCCAATACAGAGAGTCCACCCCTCTAATACAGACCCTGTCCCCAATACAGAGAGTCCACCCCTCCTAATACAGACCCTGTCCCCAATACAGAGAGTCCACCCCTCTAATACAGACCCTGTCCCCAATACAGAGAGTCCACCCCTCTAATACAGACCCTGTCCCCAATACAGAGAGTCCACCCCTCTAATACAGACCCTGTCCCCAATACAGAGAGTCCACCCCTCTAATACAGACCCTGTCCCCAATACAGAGAGTCCACCCCTCTAATACAGACCCTGTCCCCAATACAGAGAGTCCACCCCTCTAATACAGACCCTGTCCCCAATACAGAGAGTCCACCCCTCTAATACAGACCCTGTCCCCCAATACAGAGAGTCCACCCCTCTAATACAGACCCTGTCCCCCAATACAGAGAGTCCACCCCTCTAATACAGACCCTGTCCCCCAATACAGAGAGTCCACCCCTCTAATACAGACCCTGTCCCCAATACAGAGAGTCCACCCCTCTAATACAGACCCTGTCCCCAATACAGAGAGTCCACCCCTCTAATACAGACCCTGTCCCCCAATACAGAGAGTCCACCCCTCTAATACAGACCCTGTCCCCCAATACAGAGAGTTCACCCCTCTAATACAGACCCTGTCCCAATACAGAGAGTCCACCCCTCTAATACAGACCCTGTCCCAAATACAGAGAGTCCACCCCTCTAATACAGACCCTGTCCCAATACAGAGAGTCCACCCCTCTAATACAGACCCTGTCCCCAATACAGAGAGTCCACCCCTCTAATACAGACCCTGTCCCCCAATACAGAGAGTTCACCCCTCTAATACAGACCCTGTCCCCCAATACAGAGAGTCCACTCCTCTAATACAGACCCTGTCCCCCAATACAGAGAGTCCACCCCTCTAATACAGACCCTGTCCCCCAATACAGAGAGTCCACCCCTCTAATACAGACCCTGTCCCAATACAGAGAGTCACCCCTCTAATACAGACCCTGTCCCAATACAGAGAGTCCACCCCTCTAATACAGACCCTGTCCCCAATACAGAGAGTCCACCCCTCTAATACAGACCCTGTCCCCCAATACAGAGAGTCCACCCCTCTAATACAGACCCTGTCCCAATACAGAGAGTCCACCCCTCTAATACAGACCCTGTCCCCAATACAGAGAGTCCACCCCTCTAATACAGACCCTGTCCCCAATACAGAGAGTCCACCCCTCTAATACAGACCCTGTCCCCCAATACAGAGAGTCCACCCCTCTAATACAGACCCTGTCCCCCAATACAGAGAGTCCACCCCTCTAATACAGACCCTGTCCCCAATACAGAGAGTTCACCCCTCTAATACAGACCCTGTCCCAATACAGAGAGTCCACCCCTCTAATACAGACCCTGTCCCAATACAGAGAGTTCACCCCTCTAATACAGACCCTGTCCCCAATACAGAGAGTCCACCCCTCTAATACAGACCCTGTCCCCAATACAGAGAGTCCACTCCTCTAATACAGACCCTGTCCCCAATACAGAGAGTCCACCCCTCTAATACAGACCCTGTCCCAATACAGAGAGTCCACCCCTCTAATACAGACCCTGTCCCCAATACAGAGAGTTCACCCCTCTAATACAGACCCTGTCCCCAATACAGAGAGTCCACCCCTCTAATACAGACCCTGTCCCCCAATACAGAGAGTCCACCCCTCTAATACAGACCCTGTCCCCAATACAGAGAGTTCACCCCTCTAATACAGACCCTGTCCCCAATACAGAGAGTCCACCCCTCTAATACAGACCCTGTCCCCAATACAGAGAGTCCACTCCTCTAATACAGACCCTGTCCCCAATACAGAGAGTCCACCCCTCTAATACAGACCCTGTCCCCCAATACAGAGGTCCACCCCTCTAATACAGACCCTGTCCCCAATACAGAGAGTCCACCCCTCTAATACAGACCCTGTCCCAATACAGAGAGTCCACCCCTCCAATACAGACCCTGTCCCCCAATACAGAGAGTCCACCCCTCTAATACAGACCCTGTCCCCAATACAGAGAGTCCACCCCTCTAATACAGACCCTGTCCCCAATACAGAGAGTCCACCCTCTAATACAGACCCTGTCCCCCAATACAGAGAGTCCACCCCTCTAATACAGATCCTGTCCCCAATACAGAGAGTCCACCTCTCTAATACAGACCCTGTCACCCAATATAGAGAGTTCACCCCTCGAATACAGACCCTGTCCCCCAATACAGAGAGTCCACTCCTCTAATACAGACCCTGTCCCCCAATACAGAGAGTCCACTCCTCTAATACAGACCCTGTCCCCAATACAGAGAGTCCACCCCTCTAATACAGACCCTGTCCCCCAATACAGAGAGTTCACCCCTCTAATACAGACCCTGTCCCCCAATACAGAGAGTTCACCCCTCTAACACAGACCCTGTCCCCAATACAGAGAGTCCACCCCTCTAATACAGACCCTGTCCCAATACAGAGAGTCCACCCCTCTAATACAGACCCTGTCCCCCAATACAGAGAGTCCACCCCTCTAATACAGACCCTGTCCCCCAATACAGAGAGTCCACCCCTCTAATACAGACCCTGTCCCCCAATACAGAGAGTCCACCCCTCTAATACAGACCCTGTCCCCCAATACAGAGAGTCCACCCCTCTAATACAGACCCTGTCCCCAATACAGAGAGTCCACCCCTCTAATACAGACCCTGTCACAATACAGAGAGTCCACCCCTCTAATACAGACCCTGTCCCCCAATACAGAGAGTCCACCCCTCTAATACAGACCCTGTCCCAATACAGAGAGTCCACCCCTCTAATACAGACCCTGTCCCCAATACAGAGAGTCCACCCCTCTAATACAGACCCTGTCCCCCAATACAGAGAGTCCACCCCTCTAATACAGACCCTGTCCCCCAATACAGAGAGTCCACCCCTCTAATACAGACCCTGTCCCCCAATACAGAGAGTCCACCCCTCTAATACAGACCCTGTCCCCAATACAGAGAGTCCACTCCTCTAATACAGACCCTGTCCCCAATACAGAGAGTCCACCCCTCTAATACAGACCCTGTCCCCAATACAGAGAGTCCACCCCTCTAATACAGACCCTGTCCCCAATACAGAGAGTCCACCCCTCTAATACAGACCCTGTCCCCAATACAGAGAGTCCACCCCTCTAATACAGACCCTGTCCCAATACAGAGAGTCCACCCCTCCAATACAGACCCTGTCCCAATACAGAGAGTCCACTCCTCTAATACAGACCCTGTCCCCCAATACAGAGAGTCCACCCCTCTAATACAGACCCTGTCCCCCAATACAGAGAGTCCACCCCTCTAATACAGACCCTGTCCCCCAATACAGAGAGTTCACCCCTCTAATACAGACCCTGTCCCCCAATACAGAGAGTCCACCCCTCGAATACAGACCCTGTCCCAATACAGTGAGTCCACCCCTCTAATACAGACCCTGTCCCCCAATACAGAGAGTCCACCCCTCTAATACAGACCCTGTCCCCCAATACAGAGAGTCCACCCCTCTAATACAGACCCTGTCCCAATACAGAGAGTCCACCCCTCTAATACAGACCCTGTCCCCAATACAGAGAGTCCACCCCTCTAATACAGACCCTGTCCCCAATACAGAGAGTCCACCCCTCTAATACAGACCCTGTCCCAATACAGAGAGTCCACCCCTCTAATACAGACCCTGTCCCAATACAGAGAGTCCACCCCTCTAATACAGACCCTGTCCCCAATACAGAGAGTCCACCCCTCTAATACAGACCCTGTCCCCAATACAGAGAGTCCACCCCTCTAATACAGACCCTGTCCCCAATACAGAGACTCCACCCCTCGAATACAGACCCTGTCCCAATACAGAGAGTCCACCCCTCTAATACAGACCCTGTCCCAATACAGAGAGTCCACCCCTCTAATACAGACCCTGTCCCCCAATACAGAGAGTCCACCCCTCTAATACAGACCCTGTCCCCCAATACAGAGAGTCCACTCCTCTAATACAGACCCTGTCCCCCAATACAGAGAGTCCACCCCTCTAATACAGACCCTGTCCCCCAATACAGAGAGTTCACCCCTCTAATACAGACCCTGTCCCAATACAGAGAGTCCACCCCTCTAATACAGACCCTGTCCCAAATACAGAGAGTCCACCCCTCTAATACAGACCCTGTCCCCCAATACAGAGAGTTCACCCCTCGAATACAGACCCTGTCCCCCAATACAGAGAGTCCACTCCTCAAATACAGACCAAGTCCCCCAATACAGAGAGTCCACTCCTCTAATACAGACCCTGTCCCCCAATACAGAGAGTTCACCCCTCTAATACAGACCCTGTCCCCAATACAGAGAGTCCACCCCTCTAATACAGACCCTGTCCCCAATACAGAGAGTCCACCCCTCGAATACAGACCCTGTCCCAATACAGAGAGTCCACCCCTCTAATACAGACCCTGTCCCAATACAGAGAGTCCACCCCTCTAATACAGACCCTGTCCCCCAATACAGAGAGTCCACCCCTCTAATACAGACCCTGTCCCCCAATACAGAGAGTCCACTCCTCTAATACAGACCCTGTCCCCCACTACAGAGAGTCCACCCCTCTAATACAGACCCTGTCCCCCAATACAGAGAGTTCACCCCTCTAATACAGACCCTGTCCCAATACAGAGAGTCCACCCCTCTAATACAGACCCTGTCCCAAATACAGAGAGTCCACCCCTCTAATACAGACCCTGTCCCCCAATACAGAGAGTTCACCCCTCGAATACAGACCCTGTCCCCCAATACAGAGAGTCCACTCCTCAAATACAGACCCTGTCCCCCAATACAGAGAGTCCACTCCTCTAATACAGACCCTGTCCCCCAATACAGAGAGTTCACCCCTCTAATACAGACCCTGTCCCCCAATACAGAGAGTTCACCCCTCTAATACAGACCCTGTCCCAATACAGAGAGTCCACCCCTCTAATACAGACCCTGTCCCAATACAGAGAGTTCACCCCTCTAATACAGACCCTGTCCCAATACAGAGAGTCCACCCCTCTAATACAGACCCTGTCCCAATACAGAGAGTCCACCCCTCTAATACAGACCCTGTCCCAATACAGAGAGTTCACCCCTCTAATACAGACCCTGTCCCCCAATACAGAGAGTCCACCCCTCTAATACAGACCCTGTCCCAATACAGAGAGTTCACCCCTCTAATACAGACCCTGTCCCAATACAGAGAGTCCACCCCTCTAATACAGACCCTGTCCCCAATACAGAGAGTCCACCCCTCTAATACAGACCCTGTCCCCCAATACAGAGAGTCCACCCCTCTAATACAGACCCTGTCCCAATACAGAGAGTCCACCCCTCTAATACAGACCCTGTCCCCAATACAGAGAGTCCACCCCTCTAATACAGACCCTGTCCCCAATACAGAGAGTCCACCCCTCTAATACAGACCCTGTCCCCAATACAGAGAGTCCACCCCTCTAATACAGACCCTGTCCCCCAATACAGAGAGTCCACCCCTCTAATACAGACCCTGTCCCCCAATACAGAGAGTCCACCCCTCTAATACAGACCCTGTCCCCAATACAGAGAGTTCACCGCTCTAATACAGACCCTGTCCCAATACAGAGAGTCCACCCCTCTAATACAGACCCTGTCCCAATACAGAGAGTCACCCCTCTAATACAGACCCTGTCCCCAATACAGAGAGTCCACCCCTCTAATACAGACCCTGTCCCCAATACAGAGAGTCCACTCCTCTAATACAGACCCTGTCCCCAATACAGAGAGTCCACCCCTCTAATACAGACCCTGTCCCAATACAGAGAGTCCACCCCTCTAATACAGACCCTGTCCCCAATACAGAGAGTTCACCCCTCTAATACAGACCCTGTCCCCAATACAGAGAGTCCACCCCTCTAATACAGACCCTGTCCCCCAATACAGAGAGTCCACCCCTCTAATACAGACCCTGTCCCCAATACAGAGAGTTCACCCCTCTAATACAGACCCTGTCCCCAATACAGAGAGTCCACCCCTCGAATACAGACCCTGTCCCCAATACAGAGAGTCCACCCCTCTAATACAGACCCTGTCCCAATACAGAGAGTTCACCCCTCTAATACAGACCCTGTCCCCAATACAGAGAGTCCACCCCTCTAATACAGACCCTGTCCCCCAATACAGAGAGTCCACCCCTCCAATACAGACCCTGTCCCAATACAGAGAGTCCACCCCTCTAATACAGACCCTGTCCCAATACAGAGAGTCCACCCCTCCAATACAGACCCTGTCCCCCAATACAGAGAGTCCACCCCTCGAATACAGACCCTGTCCCCAATACAGAGAGTCCACCCCTCTAATACAGACCCTGTCCCAATACAGAGAGTCCACCCCTCTAATACAGACCCTGTCCCAATACAGAGAGTCCACCCCTCTAATACAGACCCTGTCCCCAATACAGAGAGTCCACTCCTCTAATACAGACCCTGTCCCCCAATACAGAGAGTCCACCCCTCTAATACAGACCCTGTCCCCCAATACAGAGAGTCCACCCCTCTAATACAGACCCTGTCCCCCAATACAGAGAGTCCACTCCTCTAATACAGACCCTGTCCCCAATACAGAGAGTCCACCCCTCTAATACAGACCCTGTCCCCCAATACAGAGAGTCCACCCCTCTAATACAGACCCTGTCCCCCAATACAGAGAGTCCACCCCTCTAATACAGACCCTGTCCCCAACACAGAGAGTCCACCCCTCTAATACAGACCCTGTCCCCAATACAGAGAGTCCACCCCTCTAATACAGACCCTGTCCCCAATACAGAGAGTCCACCCCTCTAATACAGACCCTGTCCCCCAATACAGAGAGTCCACCCCTCTAATACAGACCCTGTCCCCCAATACAGAGAGTCCACCCCTCTAATACAGACCCTGTCCCAATACAGAGAGTTCACCCCTCTAATACAGACCCTGTCCCCAATACAGAGAGTCCACCCCTCTAATACAGACCCTGTCCCCAATACAGAGACTCCACCCCTCGAATACAGACCCTGTCCCAATACAGAGAGTCCACCCCTCTAATACAGACCCTGTCCCAATACAGAGAGTCCACCCCTCTAATACAGACCCTGTCCCCCAATACAGAGAGTCCACCCCTCTAATACAGACCCTGTCCCCCAATACAGAGAGTCCACTCCTCTAATACAGACCCTGTCCCCCAATACAGAGAGTCCACCCCTCTAATACAGACCCTGTCCCCCAATACAGAGAGTTCACCCCTCTAATACAGACCCTGTCCCAATACAGAGAGTCCACCCCTCTAATACAGACCCTGTCCCAAATACAGAGAGTCCACCCCTCTAATACAGACCCTGTCCCCCAATACAGAGAGTTCACCCCTCGAATACAGACCCTGTCCCCCAATACAGAGAGTCCACTCCTCAAATACAGACCAAGTCCCCCAATACAGAGAGTCCACTCCTCTAATACAGACCCTGTCCCCCAATACAGAGAGTTCACCCCTCTAATACAGACCCTGTCCCCAATACAGAGAGTCCACCCCTCTAATACAGACCCTGTCCCCAATACAGAGAGTCCACCCCTCGAATACAGACCCTGTCCCAATACAGAGAGTCCACCCCTCTAATACAGACCCTGTCCCAATACAGAGAGTCCACCCCTCTAATACAGACCCTGTCCCCCAATACAGAGAGTCCACCCCTCTAATACAGACCCTGTCCCCCAATACAGAGAGTCCACTCCTCTAATACAGACCCTGTCCCCCACTACAGAGAGTCCACCCCTCTAATACAGACCCTGTCCCCCAATACAGAGAGTTCACCCCTCTAATACAGACCCTGTCCCAATACAGAGAGTCCACCCCTCTAATACAGACCCTGTCCCAAATACAGAGAGTCCACCCCTCTAATACAGACCCTGTCCCCCAATACAGAGAGTTCACCCCTCGAATACAGACCCTGTCCCCCAATACAGAGAGTCCACTCCTCAAATACAGACCCTGTCCCCCAATACAGAGAGTCCACTCCTCTAATACAGACCCTGTCCCCCAATACAGAGAGTTCACCCCTCTAATACAGACCCTGTCCCCCAATACAGAGAGTTCACCCCTCTAATACAGACCCTGTCCCAATACAGAGAGTCCACCCCTCTAATACAGACCCTGTCCCAATACAGAGAGTTCACCCCTCTAATACAGACCCTGTCCCAATACAGAGAGTCCACCCCTCTAATACAGACCCTGTCCCAATACAGAGAGTCCACCCCTCTAATACAGACCCTGTCCCAATACAGAGAGTTCACCCCTCTAATACAGACCCTGTCCCCCAATACAGAGAGTCCACCCCTCTAATACAGACCCTGTCCCAATACAGAGAGTTCACCCCTCTAATACAGACCCTGTCCCAATACAGAGAGTCCACCCCTCTAATACAGACCCTGTCCCCAATACAGAGAGTCCACCCCTCTAATACAGACCCTGTCCCCCAATACAGAGAGTCCACCCCTCTAATACAGACCCTGTCCCAATACAGAGAGTCCACCCCTCTAATACAGACCCTGTCCCCAATACAGAGAGTCCACCCCTCTAATACAGACCCTGTCCCCAATACAGAGAGTCCACCCCTCTAATACAGACCCTGTCCCCAATACAGAGAGTCCACCCCTCTAATACAGACCCTGTCCCCCAATACAGAGAGTCCACCCCTCTAATACAGACCCTGTCCCCCAATACAGAGAGTCCACCCCTCTAATACAGACCCTGTCCCCAATACAGAGAGTTCACCGCTCTAATACAGACCCTGTCCCAATACAGAGAGTCCACCCCTCTAATACAGACCCTGTCCCAATACAGAGAGTTCACCCCTCTAATACAGACCCTGTCCCCAATACAGAGAGTCCACCCCTCTAATACAGACCCTGTCCCCAATACAGAGAGTCCACTCCTCTAATACAGACCCTGTCCCCAATACAGAGAGTCCACCCCTCTAATACAGACCCTGTCCCAATACAGAGAGTCCACCCCTCTAATACAGACCCTGTCCCCAATACAGAGAGTTCACCCCTCTAATACAGACCCTGTCCCCAATACAGAGAGTCCACCCCTCTAATACAGACCCTGTCCCCCAATACAGAGAGTCCACCCCTCTAATACAGACCCTGTCCCCAATACAGAGAGTTCACCCCTCTAATACAGACCCTGTCCCCAATACAGAGAGTCCACCCCTCGAATACAGACCCTGTCCCCAATACAGAGAGTCCACCCCTCTAATACAGACCCTGTCCCAATACAGAGAGTTCACCCCTCTAATACAGACCCTGTCCCCAATACAGAGAGTCCACCCCTCTAATACAGACCCTGTCCCCCAATACAGAGAGTCCACCCCTCCAATACAGACCCTGTCCCAATACAGAGAGTCCACCCCTCTAATACAGACCCTGTCCCAATACAGAGAGTCCACCCCTCCAATACAGACCCTGTCCCCCAATACAGAGAGTCCACCCCTCGAATACAGACCCTGTCCCCAATACAGAGAGTCCACCCCTCTAATACAGACCCTGTCCCAATACAGAGAGTCCACCCCTCTAATACAGACCCTGTCCCAATACAGAGAGTCCACCCCTCTAATACAGACCCTGTCCCCAATACAGAGAGTCCACTCCTCTAATACAGACCCTGTCCCCCAATACAGAGAGTCCACCCCTCTAATACAGACCCTGTCCCCCAATACAGAGAGTCCACCCCTCTAATACAGACCCTGTCCCCCAATACAGAGAGTCCACTCCTCTAATACAGACCCTGTCCCCAATACAGAGAGTCCACCCCTCTAATACAGACCCTGTCCCCCAATACAGAGAGTCCACCCCTCTAATACAGACCCTGTCCCCCAATACAGAGAGTCCACCCCTCTAATACAGACCCTGTCCCCAACACAGAGAGTCCACCCCTCTAATACAGACCCTGTCCCCAATACAGAGAGTCCACCCCTCTAATACAGACCCTGTCCCCAATACAGAGAGTCCACCCCTCTAATACAGACCCTGTCCCCCAATACAGAGAGTCCACCCCTCTAATACAGACCCTGTCCCCCAATACAGAGAGTCCACCCCTCTAATACAGACCCTGTCCCAATACAGAGAGTTCACCCCTCTAATACAGACCCTGTCCCAATACAGAGAGTCCACCCCTCTAATACAGACCCTGTCCCAATACAGAGAGTCCACTCCTCTAATACAGACCCTGTCCCAAATACAGAGAGTCCACCCCTCTAATACAGACCCTGTCCCCCAATACAGAGAGTTCACCCCTCGAATACAGACCCTGTCCCCCAATACAGAGAGTCCACTCCTCTAATACAGACCCTGTCCCCCAATACAGAGAGTCCACCCCTCTAATACAGACCCTGTCCCCCAATACAGAGAGTCCACCCCTCTAATACAGACCCTGTCCCAATACAGAGAGTCCACCCCTCTAATACAGACCCTGTCCCCAATACAGAGAGTCCACCCCTCTAATACAGACCCTGTCCCCAATACAGAGAGTCCACCCCTCTAATACAGACCCTGTCCCCCAATACAGAGAGTCCACCCCTCTAATACAGACCCTGTCCCCAATACAGAGAGTA
>NW_027138565.1:0-42746 GCF_035084215.1 Heptranchias perlo | reverse complement strand
TCTTAATCTTCTACACTCGAGGGAATACAAGACTCGTCTCTGCAACCTGTCCTCGTAATTTAACCCTTTTCGCCCCGGTATCATTCTGGTGAATCTGCACTGCACCCCCTCCGAGGCCGATATATCCTTCCTGAGGGGACGGTGCCCAGAACTGGACGCAGTGTCTCCAGATGGGGTCTGACCAGAGCTCTGTCCAGCTGTAATATAACTTCCACCTCTTTGTATTCCAGCCCTCGAGATAAAGGCCAACGTTCCATTATCCTTTTTAATGATCTTTTTGTACCTTTCCACCATTGGGAGGGTGGTGTGGGGAGGGAGCTGTGGGGGACAGTTCCGGGCTGGAGCCAGGGTGTAACCTCTCTGTTCCCCTCCCCCAGGTGACGGACTCCTCCGGCCACATCCTGTACTCTAAGGAGGAGGCGACTAAGGGCAAATTCGCCTTCACCACTGACGACTACGACATGTTCGAGATCTGCTTCGAGAGCCGCCTGCCCCCGGGTGAGTGAGTCCGAGGGGGGGGTCCTGGGGTACGGGGAGGGCTCGGGCAGAAATAATAATAAAAGTGAAAATAGCTCACTGATAAGAAAAAGGGATGAGAACAAAGTCCAGGTCACAAATAGTGTCACAGGTAATATAAATACTTCAGGTTCATAAAAAAAATACAGGAAATAATAAAATAACTGATTAAAAAATAATACAGCAGTGATGATAAACAAGTGTGATATTTTTAAGAAGTGAGAAAAACAGCATCAGAACCTACGAATGAAGAGCAGGAGTCGGCCATTCGGCCCCTCTGCCATTTGATAAGATCGTGGCTGATCTAATTATGACCTCAACCCTACTTTCCTGTCCATCTACTGTAACCTTTGACTCCCCTGTTAATCAGGAATCGATCTAACTCAGCCTTAAAAATATTCACTGACCCTGCCTCCACCGCTCTCTGGGGAAGGGAGTTCCACAGACTCACCACCCTCTGAGAGAAAAAGTTTCTCCTCATCTCCGTCTTAAATGGGAGACCATTTATTTTTAAACTGTGGTCCCCGAGTTCTTGTCTCTCCCACAAGGGGAAACATCCTCTCAGCATCTGCCCCTTCCAGTCTCCTCACGATCTTATATGTTTCAATAAGATCACCTCTCATTCTTCTAAACTCCAGTGTATACAGGCCCAACTTGTCCAACCTTTCCTCATAAGATAACCCCCTCATCCCAGGAATCAGTCGAGTGAACCTTCTCTGAACCGCCTCTAAAGCAATTATGTCCTTCCTTAAATAAGGAGACCAAAACTGCACACAGTATATTCTAGATGTGGTCCAGTAGGTCTGTTGCCCAAATACACAAGTGCAGCTAGCATGAGGAATAAAACAAGTGAATCATACAGTTAATACAAGTATAAAAGGACTGTTAGCAACATAGCTGCCAGACTGGGCCTGCGGCAGGTGATGAGCAAACCAACACAAGGGGAAAACCTACTTGACTTTGCCCTCACCAATCCACCTGTCGCAGATGCATCCGTCCATGACAGTATTGGTAAGAGTGACCACCGCACAGTCCTCGTGGAGACGAAGTCCCGTCTTCGCACTGAGGACACCATCCAACGTGTTGTGTGGCACTACCACCGTGCTAAATGGGATAGATTCAGAATAGATCTAGCAGCTCAAAACTGGGCATCCATGAGGCGCTGTGGGCCATCAGCAGCAGCAGCAGATTTGTATTCCAGCACAATCTGTAACCTCATGGCCCGACATTTTCCTCACTCCACCATTACCAACAAGCCAGGGGATCAACCCTGGTTCAATGAGGAGTGTATAAGAGCATGCCAGGAGCAGCACCAGACGTATCTAAAAATGAGGTGCCAACCTGGTGAAGCGACAACTCAGGACTACATGCATGGTAAACAGCGGAAGCAACATGCTGTAGACAGAGCTAAGCGATTCCACAACCAACGGATCAGATCAAAGCTCTGCAGTCCTGCCACATCCAGTCGTGAATGGTGGTGGACAATTAAACAACTAACGGGAGGAGGAGGCTCTGTAAACATCCCCATCCTCAGTGATGGCAGAGTCCAGCACGTGAGTGCAGAAGACAAGGCTGAAGCGTTTGCAACCATCTTCAGCCAGAAGTGCCGAGTGGATGATCCATCTCGGCCTCCTCCCGATATCCCCACCATCACAGAAGCCAGGGGGTTCAGGGTCCCGTGTCGGAGTGCGGAGTCCCTGTGGGTTTGGGGGTTCAGGGACCCGTGTGGGAGTGCGGAGTCCCCATGGGTTTGGGGGTTCAGGGTCCCGTGTCGGAGTGCGGAGTCCCTGTGGGTTTGGGGGTTCAGGGGCCCGTGTGGGAGTGCGGAGTCCCCGTGGGTTTGGGGGTTCAGGGCCCCCTGTGGGAGTGCGGAGTCCCTGTGGGTTTGGGGGTTCAGGGACCCGTGTGGGAGTGCGCAGTTCCATGACCATGGACCAGTAATGTCGGCGGGGGCGGGTCCCACACGGGGTGTCGGTGGGGGCCGGTCCTAAGCTTGGTGTTTTCTTGTTCTCAGGCCATTTTCAAGTTCCTGACCAGCTGATTATTCTCAACACCAAACATGGAGTTGAAGCCAAGAACTATGAAGATGTGAGTGTCCGTGCTTTATATCCCCTTCCCTGCGGTAATGTAGAATCTACAGCAGAGAAACAGGCCATTCGGCCCAGTGGCTTCATGCTGGTGTTTATCCTCCACACGAGCCTCCTCCCACTCTGCCCCCATATCCCTCGATTCCTTTCTCCCTCATATACGCATCAAGCCTCCCCTTAAATACTATTCGCCTCAACCACTCTGTGTCGCAGCGAGTTCCACATTCTCACCGCTCTCTGTAAAGAAATTCCTCCTGAATTCTTTACTTGATCTTTTCGTGCCTCTCTTATATTTCGGCCCCCTTGTTCTGGTCTCCCCCACAATGGAAGCAGTTTCTCCACATTCACCAATCCTAATTTTGAATATCTCTATCGGGTCTCCTTTTAGTCTTTTACAGAGAAAAGAGCCCCAGCCTGCTCAATCTATCGTGACGGGCACGTCCGCATCCACTCAATTCCTGTAACGTCCTTGTAAATCCTTCCCGCACTGCCTCCAGTGCTTCAATATCCTTTCTGTAGTGTGGGTCTCTCAAGTCAACAATGGATTTACTACATCTTTGTCCGATCTTACAGACCGTCTCTCTCTCTCTCTCTCCCTGCCCAGATCGCCAAGGCGGAGAAGCTGAAGCCACTTGAGGTGGAGCTGCGACGATTGGAGGATCTGTCAGAGTCGATCGTCAATGACTTTGCCGACATGAAGCAGCGAGAGGAAGAGATGAGGGACACCAATGGTAGGAGCACCCAGCACAGGCTTCAGTCTGCAACACCCGCCCCTTCTCCACTTACTGCTCTCGGTCTCGGGGACCCTGTCTCGTTCCTCGGTCAGCGTCACTCACCCCTCCGAGTCAGAAGTTTGTGGGTTTTAGCTCCCTCCACCTCCCAGGACATAAGCCCCTCTCCCCTTCTCTCCCCCATAGCACGAGCCTCAGCTTCATACGGTTATCCAGTCGTCCTGTGAAAGATGCAGTGGGCTCTGCTTCAGGCACTTTGTGGCAAAGCATCCCTTGCCCCAACTGCCCTCCACTCGCCCTCGGAGTAAAGAGGGGTGGTCTGGGGCTTGGGTACCAGGGGCCAGGGGTTAAAAGGACTGCAGGACTGATCCCCAGTGTCAAAGGGACTTCGTTTTTTTTTAAAAACGTACATTTATTTCGCCCCTTCCACGACCTCGGGACGTCCCAGATCACTTTATAGCCACTGTTGCAATTTAGGAAACGGGCAGCCAACTTGCGCACAGCAAGATCCCACAAACAGCGTTGTGATAATGACCAGATAATCTGTGTTTTAGTGGCGTTGGTTGAGGGATAAATATTGGCCAGAACACCCAGGGGAGAATTCTGCTCTTCTCCCATTAGTGGCCGTGGGATCTTTTACGTCCACCTGAGAGGGGCAGGCAGGGACTCAGTTTAACGTCTCATCCGAAAGACGGCACCTCAGACAGTGCGGCACTCCCTCAGTACTGCACTGGGAGTGTCGGCCTGGATTAGGTGCTCGAGTCTCTGGAGTGGGGCTCGAACCCACCATCTTCTGACAAGGGGGCCTTGTCGAGGCAGATAAGATTCTGCATATTTTCATTCCAAGTTTGACTGCAGGATAAGGGAACGTGTGTACAAACTGGGGCGAGTGTGGGCAGGATGGAACACCCGGAGGGGAGGCTCTCAGTCGGGTAGCGGAGGGAAAACACAGAGTCCTTTCATGGGCCGTTAGATGGGGTGCTCCATGGGCTGGAGGCCTCCACACATCTCAACCAGGGAGTTGGAGTCAGAGGGCTGGGACCTTTCTACACCAGAGGGCAGAGTTGTGGAATAAGTTTTTGGGGAAGGACGGTATAAACGGGGTCCAGAGACAGAAGGGATCATTTGAAGCCCCTGGGATTAAAGGGACAGTGGCTGCATGGTTACAAAATTGGCTGAGGGACAGAGAGTAGTGGTGAACGGTTGTTTCTCAGACTGGAGGGAAATATACAGTGGTGTTCCCCAGGGGTCAGTATTAGGACCACTGCTCTTTTTGATATATATTAATGACTTGCACTTGGGTATTCAGGGTATTTCAAACTTTGCAGATGATACGAAACTCGGAAATGTAGTAAACAATGTGGAGGATAGTAACAGACTTCAGGAGGACACAGACTGGTGGAATGGGCAGACACATGGCAGATGAAATTTAATGCAGAGAAGTGGGAAGTGATACATTTTGGTAGGAAGAATGAGGAGAGGCAATATAAACTAAATGGTACAATTTTAAAGGGAATGCAGGAACAGAGAGACCTGGGGAGTGCACAGACACAAATCCTTGAAGGTGACAAATTGAGAAGGCTGTTAAAAAAAGCATACAGGATCCTGGGCTTTATTTATAGAGGCATCGAGTACGAAAGCAAGGAAGTTATACTGAACCTTTATAAAACACTGGTTAGGCCTCAGTTGGAGTATTGTGTCCAATTCTGGGCACCACACTTTAGGAAGGATGTCAAGGCCTTGGAGAGGGTGCAGAGGAGATTTACTAGAATGGTACCAGGGATGAGGGACTTCAGTTATGTCGAGAAACTGGGATTGTTCTCTTTAGAGCAGAGAAGGTTACGGGGAGATTTAATAGAGGTGTTCAAAATTATGAAGACTTTTAATAGATTAAATGAGGAGAAACTATTTCCAGTGGCAGAAGGGTTGGTAACCAGAGGACACAGATTTAAGGTAATTGGCAAAAGAACCAGATGGCGATGAGGGTTTTATTTTACGCAGCGAGTTATGATCTGGAATGCGCTGCCTGAAAGGGCGGTGGAAGCAGATTTAATAATAACTTTCAAAAGGGAATTGGATAAACACTGAAAGGAAACATTTGCAGGGCGATGGGGAAAGGGCAGGTGAGTGGGACTAATTGGACAGCTCTTTCAAAGAGCCAGCACAGGCACGATGGGCCGAGAGGCCTCCTGTGCTGTTAGATTCTAGGTGGTGGGATTGACCTGTTAGAAAGGGACAGGGTGTCAGTTGTAGACAGAGTGACGCTCCCATGAAAGGCCTGCCATGTCCCTGCTCTCACCTGAGCTGTTTAGCGAGAGAGGATCCAGGATGGGGATTCGGGGGAGGGAGTGACCCCAGGCATCGACCAAAGGCCAGACTCGGAGCAGCAGTGACCCAGGAGCAGGGAAACGGTGCTCGGGGCAGCAAGGTGAAAGGAAGAGGGAGGGCTGCCTTCAGTGAAGTGATCTCAGTGCAGATTGAATCCACTCCTCCAACCTGTTTGATGGGCCCCTCTCCCTCCCTCCCTCCGTGCAGAGTCCACCAGTGCTCGTGTCCTGTATTTCAGCATCTTCTCCATGTGCTGCCTCGTCGGCCTGGCCACCTGGCAGGTCTTCTACCTGCGACGCTTCTTCAAAGCCAAGAAGCTCATTGAGTAACGACGATGTGTGTGTGTGTGTGTGTAAAACGCTGGCCCGTGTGTGTGTGTCTGTGTCTGGAGAGTGTTCAGTGGGTGGGGTTAATTTACAATAATGTCTCTTTATATTAAATGGGGTGCTTTGAATGTTTCAACTACAGGTTGTGTTTTAATTCGTAGCATTGCAGTCAGTAATTGGCCCATGGTCGGTGTTTCAGACCAGTCTGAGGGAGTCCTGGAAACAATCAGTATCCTCAGACATGCCCTGGATCAGGAGGTGGGACCAATAGTGTTCGCTGCCCTGAGCTTTCGATGATTGATTGATTGTTTTCGGAAGGTACTGGGATTAATTCCACCCGGCCCCGTTGCTCCCCAGGAGAGACAAACGTCCGAACTTCTTTGGGAAAAATCTAACGTTTGTAGAAGTTCCTCTCCAACTCATTTGCCGGTGTGATGCTGCACAGTGTCGAGTGGATTCCTGGAGGAATGCTGCAGGGAGGGAGAGTGCACTGGGGGCTGCATTTCCTTCACTGTGTTGGACTTCACCTGATGGTCATCAGGCAGAGCTGGTGACAGCCGCTCCACCCTGACCCCGCTGCACCTTGAACCTCATAGGATCGTACAGCACAGGAGGAGGCCGTTCGGCCCATCGTGCCTGTGCCGGCTCTTTGAAACAGCTCTCCAATTAGTCCCACTCCCCCCTGCTCTTTCCCCGCGGTCCTGCAGATTTCTCCCCTTCAAATATTTGTCCAGTTCCCTTTTGAAAGTTATTACTCAATCTGCCTCCACCGCCCTTTCAGGCCGCGCATTCCAGATCAGAACAACTCGCTGCGTAAAGAGAGAATTCTCCTCCTCTCCCATCTGGTTCTTTCCAAAATTACAGTAAATCTGTGTCCTCTGATCGAACCCTGCTCCCCTCTAACCCTCGCCCCCCCCCCCCCTCGACTCCCCCCCCGGGCCTGCCCCTCGCCCCCCGGGCCTGCCCTTCGATTCCCCGCCCAGGCCTGGCCCTCGCCCCCCCACCTTAGGCTAACATTCTGCGGGCCGCGATTATCCCCGCTATCAAACCTCGCATCATCCGAGGGCCCCCGGTGGTCCTGCTCCCCCTGGGTGAGGCCACAGCAGCTCGACGAGTTATTTAAGGCAGGGCCGTGTCCTTGTGACAGTCAGTCCAGAATAGTTTCAGTGAGCAAAATGGGGTTCACTTTTCCCCTCTGTGTTGATCCACCAGCACCAAGTTAAATGGCTGCATCAAACACTCTGTGAGAATGTGATGTGAGGGTTCTGGACTGTTTTGACAATGAATCCGGGTGGGTAATTTGGGGCCTGTATCTGACATTGGAGACTCCAGTTTGATCAGTGCCCGTTCACAGTCTGTCCAACACCCTGATTTAAATGTGCTGCTCGTGTGAAGGTTGCCAGTCAGACCTGCTGTGTGATGCCCATCTTGACCAGGGGCTTTACGTGCTTTTAATAAGTTCTGTGCAGCGAGCAAGTGCAGCTCTCCCCGTGTCTTTCAACACCGCATGGCGTGGGCCCACTGCAGGCCCAGGGGAGGTGCGGAGCCCGAGCAGTTCGACCCTCGGAGGTTCGAGGCAGGGACAGAGAGAAACTTGGACCGTTTGGGCGGCTCAAACTTCGAAAACTCGCCTCTCCTCCTCCTGCTCCCTGCGTGAGTGGCCGGAGACTGCGGCCTCTCCCTGTCCCTGTCTAAACCATTCCAGTCTTTGGGAATCTTTACAAACTCATTCTCAGAATAAAATTAATGTTCAACTGAAAGCTGGAGTCGGGAGTGTGTTGTGTCAGAACAGGACTCGGACAGCCCGGGCAGCTCACCCGGCCCCTGCCGGGTAGGTGGGGACAGGGCTCGGACAGCCCGGGCAGCTCACCCGGCCCCTGCCGGGTAGGTGGGGACAGGGCTCGGACAGCCCGGGCAGCTCACCCGGCCCCTGCCGGGTAGTGGGGACAGGGCTCGGACAGCCCGGGCAGCTCACCCGGCCCCTGCCGGGTAGGTGGGGACAGGGCTCGGACAGCCCGGGCAGCTCACCCGGCCCCTGCCGGGTAGGTGGGGACAGGGCTCGGACAGCCCGGGCAGCTCACCCGGCCCCTGCCGGGTAGGTGGGGACAGGGCTCGGACAGCCCGGGCAGCTCACCCGGCCCCTGCCGGGTAGGTGGGGACAGGGCTCGGACAGCCCGGGCAGCTCACCCGGCCCCTGCCGGGTAGGTGGGGGAGAGGAGCGGGGTTGAGGGGGAGCAGGGGGTCCTGGGCTCCCAGCACATTTCCCTTCTCCCTGAGGCCTCTCCTTGGGCCTGGGGCAGGAGGCTCGATGCCTTTCACATCCTCGCATGCTGCAGCAACAGCGACAAGTTTCCCGGGGGCCGCTGGGCTGCTGCTCGCCGGTGGAATTTCCATCAGGGGCCGGGGCCCACCGTGACTAATGGCCGCTGACCCAGGAAACTGGGTAATGACCATGGTGCGGTCAGGGGGCGATGGGCAGAATTCCCGCCCTCACCCTGTTGCCGGAAAGTCCAGGCATTGTGTCCACCAGTGACATCTCCATCCCCTGTGCTATTAACCTGGTATTCTGATTTTGGACGCCTTATAACCGCCAGGGAGCGCACAGTGCCTCCTCCTCAGCGTGGGCAACGCAGGTCTAACTGGTGCCCAGGCCTGGTACCAGTGACCTGATAGAAGCTGTTCGACCTCACGGCCCAGGAAAGGTCGGGAGAGAAAGGCAAACGGATCAAATTTTCTTCCCTTTCTACAAGAAACGGCGTCTCTGAGAAATTATTTTGGAAAAACAAAACGGTTTATTGTTTCCAGGCACAATCTCTGTTCCTTGCGAGTCCAGGCCTGGTTTATTCCTGTCGAACCTTTACAGCCTCCGCTGCTCTTAAATTAAAGTGGCTGCTTTTTGAATTAACAGTTAATTCAAATTGAAATCATTTCTTAATTCCCACCACCGGCTCATTGAGCAGAAGTCAACTGTGAACTAACAGGAGGTGAGTGAGGACCCTGGGGATGAAAGAACTTTAAGGGGAATGTGAGACACAAAGAAACTCATTTTAATAATGTGTATTTTCAAAAAAAAGATACTGAATTTATACAGAGTCCAAAATGAAACACTTCTCGTTGTAATCCAGTGCAAGTTCACATTCTGTATTTCCCATCTTTTCACACCACGATCAGTCTGAAAGCTGGATCATTAATAAAAACTTTCCCTGCACTGGCCCGAGACAAAATTCAGGAATAAGAAACGAGATTCCCGAAGGCCGGGCTTAAGCACTTTGCGGAGGGTGAGAGAGAGAGAGAGAGAGAGTCACCAGAGCCGCGCTCGTCAAATCGCTCTCCGCTTTGACGGACAAGTTCTCAGTCCCAACATCACTCACAATATCGACAAGACGCCACTCGTCCATCTGATGTGACCCCCCGATAATCCCAGTCCCAACTGCTCCATGTCCGTGTGTTTCCCAAACTCGCCCAGCGTGATGCTGGAACAGGACTGACCGTTCCTCCCCGGGAGGGGGGCAGGAGCTATTTTAAGATCAGCCTCCAGCTGCCTGCATTCCAGAGTATTGGGAATAGCGAAAAAAATAACTAGTTTGTTTGGTGGGCTGTGCGTGTTTGAATCTCCAAACTGAGATACTGATAACCAGGCGCAGGTTGGATCCAAAATTGGCTCAGTGGCCGGAAGAAAAGGGTAATGATCAACGAGTGTTTTTTTGACTGGAAGGCTGTTTCCAGTGGGATTCCGCAGAGCTCAGTACTCGGTCCCTTGCTTTTTGTGATGTTAATGATTTGGACTTAAATGTAGGGGGCTTGATCAAGAAGTTTGCAGATGATACAAAATTGGCCGCATGGTTGATAGTGAGGAGGAAAGCTGTAGAGTGCAGGAAGATATCAATGGACTGGTCAGGTGGGCAGAAAAATGGTAAATGGAATTTAATCCGGAGAAGTGTGAGGTAATGCATTTGGGGCTGGCAAATAAGGCAAGGGAGCACACAATAAATGGGAGGATACTGAAAGGTGTAGAAGAAGTGAGGGACCTTGGAATACATGTCCACAGATCCCTGAAGGAAGCAGGACAGGTAGATAAGGTGGTTAACAAGGCAAATGGAATTCTTTCCTTCATTAGCCACGGCATAGAATATAAGAGCAGGGAGGTTATGCTGGAACTGTATAAAACAATGGTTAGGCCCACAACTTGAGTACTGCGTACAGTTCTGGTCACCACATTACAGGAAGGGTGTAATTGCACTAGAGAGGGTACAGGGGAGATTTACGAGGATGTTGCCAGGACTGGATAATTTTAGCTATGAAGAAAGATTGATAGGCTCGGATTGTTCTCTTTGAAACAGAGGAGGCTGAGGATTGATTTAATTGAGGTGTACAAATTTATGTGTGGCCGAGATAGGCTGGATAGGAAGGACCGATTTCCCCGAGCAGAGAGGTCAATAAACATGGAGCAGTGCATAGATTTAAAGAGATTGGTAGAAGGATTATTGAGGAGCTGAGGAAAACATTTTTCACCCAGAGGCTGGTAGGTGTCTGGAACTCACTGCCTGAAAGGGTGGTAGAGGCAGAAACCCTCAACTCATTTAAAAGGTACCCAGATATGCACCTGAAGTGCTGTGACCTACAAGGCTATGGACCAAGTGCTGGAAAGTGGGATTAGGCTGGGTTGCTCATTTTCGGCTGGCGCGGACACAATGGACTGAATGGCCTCCTTCTGTGCTGTAAATTTTCTATGATTCTATGATTCTAATTAACACTAAGCAGGGTAGTTTAGGGGTCATGAGAACACGACTGAAGAAAAGTAACTGCTGGGAACCAAGCAATGTGTCCTTGTAAACCACAGATTAGGGAACTTCCAGCTTCAGTGACAGAGATGGATCACAACAGGGTATAAAAGTGAGGGGCGACTGATGTGAGGGGCAGTTGGGACTGGAGACACCGGAGATCAAGCTCAGGGAGTCCGTGGTTCCATCCAGAGGGCTGATCTCGTCTACACGGGGGATTTGCATGTTTAGTCTGGTATGGTAGAGGAAAGAGAATTTGCTCATATATTTCTTAATGAGGTATTAAAGTTGCTGACTCTCAGACTTGTTAATTAATAAGACAATGCATTATTTAGAACCTTCCATCCCTCAGTGTCTCTGCTGCTCTACTTTTAAACTTTGACCATTTAGTGTATATTTCATCTCATTTTTCTTCCTCTCAAAATGCAAAACGTCACATTTCTCTGCATTAAATTTCACCTGGTCCATTTACTAACCTGTGGACGTCACAGTGAAGTCACTGACTCCTCTTCACAGTTCCCCACGCTGCCAATTTTGGAGTCATCTAGAAATTTTCATCTTGTGTCCCACAAACCCAAGCTCATATCATTCTCTATATTGTGGTTAGTAATGGTCCCAACACTGACCCTGGGGCACACCAATGTTTACATCCCCCCAGTCTGAAGAAAATCTATTAACCACTGCTTTCTGTTTTCTGCCCTTTCAACAACTTCCTGTACACAATGCCTCATTCCTTTTAATATGGTAAGTATTAATTTTATCAACAAGCCTCCTGTCCTGCATCTTACCAAAAACCCTTTCACAATCAATGTACACAACATCCACTACATTTCCTTTATCAGTAGACTTGAGTTATCTCAAATGATCCATGTTGGCTGTTCTTAATTGATGTGTTTTTCTAACAAATGTTGAAATGTTTGCTCCACCTCATCTGGTTTGATCTGTTTCAAGACGCAACAGAAAGGTCGAGTTGTCTCCTGGAGTTAAAGATAAATTACGTTTTAAAAATTATGTTTCAGACAATGAGGGACATCTGGGCTTCGACCCGCCCATTCTGTGCCGCACTCACACACTCCGATTCGTTGGAGGACCAACTCCCCCCTCACCCGCCCACACTTCCAGTCAATTTCCGCTCCTCCTATTGGTCCGGAACTCTCCTTAGTCATCAGGACGGGATTAGAGGTGAAACTGACATCCTGAGGTGCAGTTCGAAAATAAACATGAATTGAACCCGTCAGTTGCAACATTTAATAAAACGAAATTAATAAAAGTTACCGTAAAAAATATTTTCTGGATTTCACCAAAATGGGGGAGCGTCTGCGCTGTGTGTTTGTGCCGGTTTAAATGGCACGAAGAGCTGGGGTTTCAGTTTATTTTATTATCCTTGGTCCAAACGCGCTCTCCCTGCTTCCAATGTCTTTGCTTTTCGGCCTGATATTAAGATCATCAATGGCGGCTGCATCACCCAGCATGCAGCGCGGTTCAGATTGTGCCCTATCTGAATCAGTGGAGCACAGCGCGCAGGCGCAGTAGTGCCTCATTATCGGGCAGTGTGTCCTGAGCATGCGCGGCCAGTCGAGGCTGCGGGAGGAGCGCGTTCGGTGCAGGTCAGAGGATCGGAGCAAGAGGCTCAATAAACCCCGGGGCCCGGGTCCGGGCTCAGGCCCAGGCTCAGGCTTTACAAACCCCGAGTGCGGCCCCAGACCCGAATATAAAACAGTGAACATTATCCCCCCCTCACTACCCGCCGGGAAATGAAGGGGAAATGGGGATCGGTCAGGGAGCGTCTGTCAATGAAGGAGAAATGGGGATCGGTCAGGGAGCGTCTGTAAATGAAGGGGAAATGTGGATCGGTCAGGGAGCGTCTGTAAATGAAGGAGAAATGGGGATCGGTCAGGGAGCGTCTGTAAATGAAGGAGAAATGTGATTGGTCAGGGAGCGTCTGTAAATGAAGGAGAAATGGTGATCGGTCAGGGAGCGTCTGTAAAAGGAGAAGAAATGGTGATGGGTCAGTGATCGTCTGTTAATGAAGGAGAAATGGTGATCTTTATATCTTTATTCATCCAGGGAGCTCGAGCTTTGGATGCTGTTCCTTTCCTCCTCGTGGGAATCTGTCTACTCTGTACCCAAACCAACTCCTCCTTGAAGGCCTCCCACTGTTCAATTACTGTTCTGCCTGACAATTTTTGATTCCAATCCACCTGGACAAGATCCCTTTTTAACTCACTGGAATTAGCCCTCCTCCAGTTCAGAATTTTCACATTTGACTGTCCCCTGTCCTTTTCCATAACTGTTCTAAACCTAATGAGATTATGATCACTGCTGCTCCACTGAAACATGGTCCACCTGCCCCACTTCATTCTCCACACAGAGCCCACTGCTGTACTCACACTCACTCTCACACTCACATTTACTCTCTCACACTCACTCTCTCACACTCACATTCACTCTCACACTCACATTCACTCTCATTCTCACTCACTCTCTCACATTCACTCACTCTCGCATTCACTCTCGCACTCACTCTCTCGCACCATTTCACTCATGGTTTAGGGCCACTGAAAGATGATGTGATGAGTTTGGATTTCAGCACAGGGAAGAGGGAGAGTGTGTGGGATGGGGATTTGCAGCTTTGAGGCACAAGAGAGGAAAGAATGTTCCGTAGAAGCTAGAATTGTCTGTTCTGAATTTCTATCCTGTACTTACAGTGATGACTTTTATAAACTCCTTTATAGGGTATTAGAAGGGGAGGATTAGCAGAGGGAAACTCAAACCAAACAGCACGTCAAGATCTGACAGAGTCACTCAATTCATCAGGACCTGAATATCATCGGCCTTTGAATGTGGAAGGAGAAATGTTTGTCTGTTCTATCTGTGGGAGAAGATTTCAAACATCAGTGTGAGTGGAAAAGCACCGAGACACACACACCCGAGTGAGAGTGTTCCAGTGCACTGACTGTGGAAAGAGCTTTAACCAGTTACACAGCCAGAAAAAACACTGCACCATTCACAGCAGGGAGAAACCGTACATGTGTTCTCTGTGTGGACGAGGCTTCAACTGATCGTCCAACCTGGAGAGACACAAGGACACCCGGACCATGGAGAAACCGTGGAAATGTGGGGACTGTGGGAAGGGATTCAATTACCCATCCAGGCTGGAAACTCATCGACGCAGTCACACTGGGGAGAGGCCGTTCACCTGCTCCGTCTGTGGGAAGGGATTCAATTACCCGTCCAGGCTGGAAACTCATCGATGCAATCACACTGGGGAGAGGCCGTTCTCCTGCTCCGTGTGTGGGAAGGGATTCACTATTTCATCCGACCTGCTGAAACACCAGCGAGTTCACACTGGCGAGAGGCCGTTCTCCTGCTCCGTGTGTGGGAAGAGATTCACTTGGTCATCACACCTGCTGTCACACCAGCGAGTTCACTCCGATGAGAGACCTTTTAAATGCTCTGACTGTGGGAAGAGCTTTAAAGGCAGAAATGAACTGCTGAGACATCAACGCAGTGACACCGGGGAGAGGCCGTTCACCTGCTCCGTGTGCGGGAAGAGATTCACACTGTCATCCACCCTGCTGGCACACCAGCGAGTTCACACTGGGGAGAGGCCGTTCACCTGCTCCGTGTGTAAGAAGAGATTCACTCATTCATCCTCCCTGCTGAAACATCAACTTGTTCACACTGATGGGAGACCTTTTAAATGTTCTGACTGTGAGAGGAGCTTTAAAAGCAAAATTGAACTGCTGCAACACCAACGCACTCACACTGGGGAGAGGCCGTTCTCCTGCTCTGTGTGTAAGAAGAGATTTACTCGTTCATCCCACCTGCTGATACACCAGCGAGTTCACACTGGGGAGAGGCCGTTCTCCTGCTCCGTGTGTGGGAAGAAATTCACTCATTCTTCCACCCTGCTAACACACCAGCGAGTTCACTCCGATGAGAGACCTTTTAAATGTTCTGACTGTGAGAAGAGGTTTAAAAGCAAAAGGAATCTGCTGACACACCAACGCACTCACACTGGGGAGAGGCCGCTCACCTGCTCCGTGTGAGGGAAGGGATTCACTATTTCATCCAAACTGCTGACACACCAACTTGTTCACACTGGGGAGAGACCTTTTGAATGTTCTGACTGCACGAAGAGCTCGAAATGCAGATACAAATTGTGAAGACATCGACACACTCACGTCAGGGAGAGGCCGTTCACCTGCTCCCTGTGTAAGAAGAGATTTACTCGGTCATCACACCTGCTGAGACACCAGCGAGTTCACTCTGATAAGAGACCTCTGAAATGTTCTGACTGTGAGAAGGGCTTTAAAACAAATGATCTGAAACACCAACACACTGACACTGGGGAGAGACTGTTCACCTGCTCCGTGTGTGGGAAGGGATTCACAAATTCATCCCACCTTCTGAGACATCAACTTGTTCACACTATTGAGTGACCTTTTAATGCAGTAACTTTGAGAAGAGCTTTAAAAGCAGAAATGAACTGCTGACACATCAACTCACGCACATTGTGGAGAGACTGTTCACCTGCTCCGTGTGTGGGAAGGGATTCACTCAGTCATCACATGTGCTGAGACACCAGCGAGTTCACAAGTGACTGCAGGGGTTGGATTCTGCAGTTAATCACATCCAGGACTGAACTCTGGTGTTTCGAGTCAGGAAGAACAACGTGTAAGGATTAACCCATCAACAGATAGAATTTAGGATAATTATAATCAATAGTAGAAGTAGAACAAAATGTGCTGTGAATCTATGTATCTATAAATGTAAACTGTACTGTGTATTAATATAGTATGAACCATGTAACGTGTGTTCAATAAGAAAGTGCTGGTGGGCCGAGAAGGATGCATGATGGTTATTATAGTCAAGTTTGCAGTTAAAACTAAAAGGATGCTGACAACAGTAAAGTGGGAATTAACAGACCTAAGGGAGGAATGTGCTGTAATAGCATAATGTCTAAAAGACAAGTAGATAAAGGGACTGAAGGTTCATTAAATCAAGGAGTCACTCAGGCTCAGGCCTCTCCATCTCGAGCCTCCACAAGCCAGTGAGCAGAAGTCTGTTTATACAAACGGTTCTGTGAAGGCTCGCAATGTAAACTCTAAATAAGGTTCTGTTAAGTCTGTAACAAGAAGGCACAGATGGTACCAGGAGTTATGCTTGGAATGTAACTTCTGAAGGTTGAGAGACATGAATAATGGTCAGGCTGAGAGATGTGGATGTGAGAGTGAACTGCTCATAAACCGAAAAAGGGAATAAGAAGAGACCTCAAAAGCTGAGGAAGGCGCACAAGATTCTGGCAAGGAAGAAGAGAACTTTTCAGTCAACAGAGAGGGAGAGAGAGAGACCGCACCGGAGTCACTTGGAGGGATAGAGAGAGAGAGAGAGAGACTGCACCGTAGTCACTTGGAGGGATAGAGAGAGAGAGAGAGAGAGAGACCGCACCGTAGTCACTTGGAGGGATAGAGAGAGAGAGAGAGAGAGAGACCGCACCGTAGTCACTTGGAGGGATAGAGAGAGAGAGAGAGAGACCGTACCGTAGTCACTTGGAGGGATAGAGAGAGAGAGAGAGACCGCACCGTAGTCACTTGGAGGGATAGAGAGAGAGAGAGAGAGAGACCGCACCGTAGTCACTTGGAGGGACAGAGAGAGAGAGAGAGAGAGACCGCACCGTAGTCACTTGGAGGGATAGAGAGAGAGAGAGAGACCGCACCGTCGTCACTTGGAGGGACACTCCTCAGGTTTCAAGGAACACTCACTATTTCTCTTTGTTCAGTATCACCTTTTTGCACTAATTGTGATGTGATTAATAAATCGGTTTTGCCTTTAACCGTAATACCAGTACCAGTGGTGATCTTGTTGTTGTCAGGAACCAGTCCTTAGATTGGATTAGATTATAATCCTGAAAATAGTGGTTTAAATCCTACAATTGGCGACCACGAAGGGACTATTTCTCACAACAGGTAAAAACTGGTGGGGGATAGTTACATAATATAAATTGATTATTTCCCCATTAAAATGCAGTGAGTGGGGTATAGTTACATAATATAAATTGATTATTTCTCCAGTAAAATGCAGTGAGTGGGGTATAGTTACATAATATAAATTGATTATTTCTCCAGTAAAATGCAGTGAGTGGGGGATAGTTACAGAATATAAATTGATTATTTCCCCATTAAAATGCAGTGAGTGGAGGATAGTTACAGAATATAAATTGATTATTTCTCCGGTAAAATGCAGTGAGTGCAGTGCACACCCACCACGGGTGGCCTCATAAAATGAGGACAATCAGTTCTTCTTTCCTTGGTGAGAGGTTTCTTTAATCTGGGGATTTTGTTCAGTGATCGAGCGCATGTTTTGCATGTGTTGAGGTCCTGGGTTCAACTCCCAGCATCTCCCGAAATAATTTTCCACCAGAATTACCCACGGAAAGTTGAATGACGCTTTTTGAGCTCAGCGAGTTTCAACTTCTGAGGCTCCACAAGCATTAAATTGTCCCGGAGCGGGACTTCATCTCTCGGTCCCCTCAACAGCTCAACTCAAAGCAGCCGCCGACTGAGGGGAATGTGTGACGGTGCAATATCGAGCGAGCAGTCCCAGCTCTTGTTCCTGTTTGACGCTCTGTCATTCTTCCATCTCACTTTATGATTCAGAGGTTGGATTTCAGCCTTGTCACTGACCATTAGCGATTGGGTTTTTTTTATTTCCGCAGACTTTTATTTTGCAAAGTTCAAAGTAAAGAGGAGCAGAAACCCCGTGAACTGAAGCAGAGGTTGAACATTGTGAACACGCGGGACCGCTGGGCATCTCGATGTCCTGGAGAGACGGAGCAGAAAGCTCACGGCTTCACTTCTAAAGTGTCTGCTTGTTTATTTCTCAGGTACCTTTTGACCCGTGGGGATGTCGCTCAGTGGAAGAGCGCATGCTTTGCATGTATGAGGTCCCGGGTTCAATCCCCGGCATCTCCAAACAAGTTACATTTCTAGTTTTGGATTCAACTGTGAGAATATCATCTGAGACTCGCCTCACATTGACACACAAGGAGAGACAAGAGTTTCTTCACCTCGCGAAAAACCGAACGCTCCGCACAGAATATAATTCAATGCGAGAGCGCCCACGGTGTTTCAATGGCTCCCATCTCATGGTTGAACAG
Organism: Heptranchias perlo; assembly: GCF_035084215.1. Taxonomy (NCBI): domain Eukaryota; kingdom Metazoa; phylum Chordata; class Chondrichthyes; order Hexanchiformes; family Hexanchidae; genus Heptranchias; species Heptranchias perlo. The sequence continues at coordinate 24,815 of NW_027138565.1, read as the reverse complement.
CTTGCCCAGTGATCGATTATTTCCAGTTTCACAGATTGGGGGGAAGCAGCGGACCGGCGTTCCGACCACAAAGAGGGAAGAATCGTCTGGATGTTGGGAGCTTCTTCTTTTCTCAGAGAGGACTGAGCATCTGGAATGTATTCCCGGCTGGTGTGGTGGGTGCTGACCCTCTCTGGTGCGGTGGGCGCTGTCCCTCTCTGGTGCGGTGGGTGCTGACTCTCTCTGGTGTGGTGGGTGCTGACCCTCTCTGGTGTGGTGGGAGCTGATTCTCTCTGGTGTGGTGGGAGCTGACTCTCCGCCTTTTTTCTGTTTTGTTCTGGTGTGTAACCGCTCCCAGGAGATTCCATGTTCCCGGTGGGTGGGGCTGGTGGTGTGTGTAGGAAGTGTCCAGTCACGATGCTCCAGGCATGTGGGGCAGGATTGATGAACGAGCTGGTCTTTTCCTGCCCGTCATGTCCGTCTGTAACCCCAGATCGTCAAGGTGTTTTTAGTGAAGTGATCTTTAAGCACAAAACCCTCACCTGGGGCAAGTCCTGCGTCCGCCTGTAGTGAAATGAGACTCAATGCTGTCTGTGCCTCACCTCGTCCTCCTCCTTTTACATTATTATATTGTCCGCACACAGTGATATGTTTGGTTAAGATGAAAATACAAATTATCTGGGCTCCTCCAGTCTCTCTGTGTTTCTCTCTCCTCCTAAACTGACTGTCAGATAATAGTAACTGGTGTCCTCTCCATCCCGTTCTCAACACCCATAGACGACTAGTTACTGAATAAATTCAACACTCACAGACAGTCCAGTGTCAGACAGTTACAGACGGTTTCTCTCCACCTTTCCTGACAGGACTGGCGAATGATGAATGACCCGTCAGACCGGCTGATATACAGTAAAAGGGACAGTGACCGTCTCACCAATAGCACCGGAGGTTTGTTCACAGACACAGAATCAGTCTTTCCCTTTCTATCAGTGTGTCTATATTACGCTCAGTAACAGTATCCCGCCTCCTTGTACAGCACTGGGGAGAGAGAAAGACAGACAGACAGAGAGAGACACACAGACAAACAGACACAGTATCAGTCTCACACTTCCCATCAGTGTGTCCGTTTCACACTCAGTAACAATATTCCACCTTCATGTACAGCGCTAGAGAGAGATAAAAACAGACAGGCACAGTATCAGAATTACACTTCCTATCAGTGTCTCTGTATCACTCTCAGTAACAGTATCTCAACTTCATATGCTGTACAAAAGAGAGAGAGAGACTGACCTGTAATGTCCTGTTTACACAGAGTAACAAATTGGAAAATATTCCATTCCAATTGCTATTCCAAGATGGAGAGACAGAAGATGCAGTCTCATCTCTCACTGATATTATTTCAGAGACAGACACATTATTAATCCCACTCTCAGGGACAGTGTCACACATTTAACCCTCTCTTGCCTGTTGTCCCCTCTGCAATCTTGCAGCTCAGGGCCGTTCTGTATTACTCTCAGTGACCGAGAGTTTCACTCCGATTGAAATAAACTGGGACTGTTGCTGCCTGATATTAATCCTACACGGTCCCAGCAAATACACCAACTCCCACTTTCCTCCCCCGTTTCTCCAGGATTGGTTTGAGGAATCCTCCCTCCAGTTTCGGAGTCAAACGTTACTTTATCAGTAAGGGAGCCAAGAATGAACAGAACCCATTGGCTCATTCCACAGCCGCTCACTTTATCTCTGAAAGACTCTTTCCCATCAAAAGAGCCCGAGAGAAACAGCAGGGATGGAAACCTCGAGTTTAATAGTTGGAGATTGTAAAGTCAGTCTGGATTCCAGCGTTAGGCACTGGTGGAATCCCATCTGTTTCCCATTCTGGTGCCTGTTCCTGCACTGCCTGTGGAGCCCATTCCCTCTGACCTTTCCCCCAGACCCACTTCCTTTGCTCAGACAGGCGGGAATGGAGAGATCACGGCCCCCGGGGGAAGGGAGCAAAGAGCAGCCTCGTTACAGCAGCTCATCGCTCCGGGACCGTGTCCGCAGATGGGCTCAGAGATCGGCATTGAGTCCGGGGGAAGGGCAGGGGGAGTCCGGGGGCTGTTTGTAAGAGGCGGAGTGGATCAGGAACTGGTCCCGGAACATGGAGTGAGAGGGGGGAAGGGAGAGGTCATTCTCGGGCTGTGTGTGGACAGGGTGTGTCCAGGGGAAGGGAGAGAGAATGGGAAGAACCTGCTATTAAAACCATTGCTGCTTTCATTTGCCCCGAACTCAGTCCCGCTGACAGGTAGATACAAAAATCCCAGTCCAAAATCACACTCTCAGATTGAAAGGCACTGTGTCAATCTCACAATAGGGCAACATAGCTACGAATTAAATACCAGAGAGAAATCACACATGGTATCCGATTGAAAGGGACAGAATGAATCCCAATAATGTACCCGAGATTCCAATTGAATACTAGCCCAGAACTCTCTCACACATGACTTTAATACATGAAATATCCATTCGAAAAGTGAACCATTTGCTACAAATTGCAAACAAATCCAAACCTCACGTACAGTATCGATTGAGAAATACTGAAAGATAGTAAACCTGAGAAACAAATTAGATACCTGTTCAGAATGCACTCGCAGAATGAAATTTAAAGATAGAGTATCAATTCTATTAGTGCAGACTGAGATACACATTATATACCAGTCCAAAAATCTCATACAATATTAGACTGAAAGATACAGTATCAATTCCATTTCTACAGACTGATCTACACATTACAAACCAATTCAAAAATGTCACCTTATCCGTTTGAAAGATTCATTATCATCCACAATCGTACTCACAGAGATGAAGATTTAATAGTGGTCCAAAAAGCACACAAATTATCTGATTAAAACCTCCAACATTAAATCCTAAAGTTCGTCCATATTTACAAATTAAATAAGGAGTAAAACTCTTCAAACATTAAGATATTAAAGCTGAAGTATTGAACGCAATAATGTAATCTGAGAGAATAATTACGTACAGATACAGAATGAAACTCACATTCAGATACAGTACCAGAGACACACAGACACAGAATGAATCCAACACTCACAGATACAGAAGGAATCCCAAACTCACATACAGTACTAGAGACTGACAGACACAGAGTTAATCCCACACTCTCATCAAGTACCAGGGACTGATAGGTACAGTATGAATCCCACACTAACATGCAGTATGAGTAACTGCATATTTAGGATGAATTCAACTCCCACATACAGTACTGGGGACTGTATATAAAGAATGAGTCCCACACTCATATGGAGAAACAGAGACTGACAGATACCGAAAGAATCCCACACTAACACACAGTATGAGAGACTGCCGAAAAGAATGAATCACAAACTCTCACACACACAGCTGACAAGATAGAGAATCAATCCCAAGTTCACACACAGTATCAGTGAGTGACAGACACAGAATGAATCCCACACTCACACACTGTACCAGAGACTGAGAGATACAGAATGAATCCCACTAAACTATCAGGGAATAAGCACAGACCAGGGATCAGGGCCTTTACCCAGTCAACCATCAGAGAATCAGCACAGACCAGGGATCAGGGCCTTTACCCAGTAAACTATCAGAGAATCAGCACAGACCAGGGATCAGGGCCTTTACCCAGTAAACTATCAGAGAATCAGCACAGACCAGGGATCAGGGCCTTGACCCAGTAAACCATCAGAGAGTCAGCACAGACCAGGGATCAGGGCCTTGACCCAGTAAACCATCAGAGAGTCAGCACAGACCAGGGATCAGGGCCTTGACCCAGTAAACCATCAGAGAGTCAGCACAGACCAGGGATCAGGGCCTTTACCCAGTAAACTATCAGAGAATCAGCACAGACCGGGGATCAGGGCCTTTACCCAGTAAACCATCAGAGAGTCAGCACAGACCAGGGATCAGGGCCTTGACCCAGTAAACCATCAGAGAGTCAGCACAGACCAGGGATCAGGGCCTTGACCCAGTAAACCATCAGGGAATCAGCACAGACCAGGGATCAGGGCCTTTACCCAGTAAACTATCAGAGAATCAGCACAGACCAGGGATCAGGGCCTTTACCCAGTAAACTATCAGAGAATCAGCATAGACCGGGGATCAGGGCCTTTACCCAGTAAACTATCAGAGAATCAGCACAGACCAGGGATCAGGGCCTTTACCCAGTAAACTATCAGAGAATCAGCACAGACCAGGGATCAGGGCCTTTACCCAGTAAACTATCAGAGAATCAGCACAGACCAGGGATCAGGGCCTTTACCCAGTAAACTATCAGGGAATAAGCACAGACCAGGGATCAGGGCCTTTACCCAGTAAACCATCAGAGAGTCAGCACAGACCAGGGATCAGGGCCTTGACCCAGTAAACTATCAGAGAGTCAGCACAGACCAGGGATCAGGGCCTTTACCCAGTAAACTATCAGGGAATCAGCACAGACCAGGGATCAGGGCCTTGACCCAGTAAACTATCAGAGAGTCAGCACAGACCAGGGATCAGGGCCTTTACCCAGTAAACTATCAGGGAATAAGCACAGACCAGGGATCAGGGCCTTTACCCAGTAAACTATCAGGGAATCAGCACAGACCGGGGATCAGGGCCTTTACCCAGTAAACTATCAGAGAATCAGCACAGACCAGGGATCAGGGCCTTTACCCAGTAAACTATCAGAGAGTCAGCACAGACCAGGGATCAGGGTCTTTACCCAGTAAACTATCAGAGAATCAGCACAGACCAGGGATCAGGGCCTTTACCCAGTAAACTATCAGAGAATCAGCACAGACCAGGGATCAGGGCCTTTACCCAGTGAACTATCAGGGAATCAGCACAGACCAGGGATCAGGGCCTTTCACCTGTCGGAGAGAACATTGTATCACAGATCGCTTGTGATAAACCTACACATTCTGATTTACAGCCGTGCATAACAGATGTTTGTAGCTGCGATGGCCGAGTGGTTAAGGCGTTGGACTCGAAATCCCCTGGGGATTTCCTGCGTACGTTCGAATCCTGTTCCCAGTGATACTTCTTAAAGTTATGTTTACTGCTCAAATAACGATGAACTGGAGTTTACGAACCGCATTCCCTCTCTCAGAGACTCTCCAGCGCGGCTCATGCTTTTAATTCGGAGCCCAATGGTCTCTTGCAAAATTGCAAGACACGTGAAGGAATCTCTCCCAAGCTCCATCTTAAATTCTGCCCGTTCGCAGAACTTGACATTGATCCTATTTCTTCCTATACTTTGATCCCACCTTGTCCCTGTCTCTGACTCTCTGTGTTTTTCCCTCATGGACTTCTCAGGCTTCGTTGAACGGCCACGGATGATCGAACCTGGAACACCGGCAGTGAAGGGTAAAGATGGAAAGACTGAGACGGGGGGAGTGGCGAGAGGGTGGATTTGGAATTCCTGAGCGACCGCACTGCGCATTTTCCAGATCTGCTTGGAGCACCAATCCCTTCAATTCATCACTTACAGGGACAATTCGATCCGCGGTTTCTTTTCCCTGAGCTTGGCGAGATCTTAAAAATTGAAAGCGACCAATATCAGAGCGAACCTCGTCACCGACATGATCACAGATACAGAGCGGCCACACTCTGCTTCAGTGAGGGGAAAACCCAGAGCGGTTTCAAGGTTGAATGTAATTGGAAGCAAAGCTCGTTCAATGAAAGTGCAAGTCATTGAGGTGCCTTTGAAGTCCTGATTGTTTGAACTGAATTTCTTTCAAAAGCGCTTGAGATTCAGGTGGAGTGATTTGGGGACTCCTTTTCCCTCTTCGCAAAACTTTGAACTGCAGATCAAGATCCAAAGTCCAGGGCTAAATTAGGGTTTCTCCAGGGTATGAAACATCGAATCAAGAATTATACCCCGACCTCAACGAGCCCAGAAACAAGAACGTGTCACGGACACATTCCATGAGAGGGCTGTCTGTTTGATGAAAAGGCATTTTTGAAAAGACCTCCTGATCAGTTCCGTGTTGGATCCTGAACAAAACACAGCACTGTGTGCTTCTCCAATTCACGAAACACCACGAATTACACAAAGGCACCGATGGGAATTGAACCCAGGATCTCCTGTTTACTAGACAGGTGCTTTAACCAACTAAGCCACGGTGCCAATTCATGGTACTGTTTCCCACCTCCTCTCATTAATATCTATCAGCTACACGTCACATTCTGTTGTGGGTTCAGACTGTTTTATCTTTGTCCATTTCGCTTGCCCGTTTCCCTGTGAATCCCGATACTGACTGCGTTTCAAGCTGTGTTTATCTTTCTGTGTCCATCAGTGCTTTGATACACGAATGAATATGTGTGCTTGTGTTTGTTTGTTACTTTAAATAAATTAGGGATGGACAATTCTCGCTCTGACACTGAAGAACTAATTGAACAAATTTCACAGTGAAGTGTTGTTTATTGTGGTGCTGAAACTAAAAAAAATCGTAAAAGGTGCAAAGAGGGAAAACGAGAAAAACTTGTGAGTGAAATTAAGGACAACTTTCAAGGTTTTTACACGTATATTAAGAGAAAGAAGGGTGACTAAGAGTAATGTGGGCCCCTTAAAGACAGATGGAGGTGATATTGTAATTGCAAATCAGGAAATGGCAGACTTGCTAAATCCTCACAGAAAAGCATGAGGATAATAAACCAGAGATACGAGGAAAACTGAAAATAAATCAAGGGGATTCAGTGTAAGTAAAATAATGGTAATGGAGAAAATAATTAGACTAAAGATAGACAAATCTCCAGGACCTGATGTTTACCATCCCAGGGGACGAAGGGGAATAGGTGAGGAAATTGTACATGCTTTAGTCATGATCGTTCAAAACTCTCTTGATTCAGGAATTGTTCCATGGATTGAAAAAATTCAAATGTCATTCCATTATATAGGAAGGGTAGGAGAGATAAAACAGGAAATTATAGACCTATTGGTCTGACGTCTGTTGTGGGGAAGTTACCAGAATCTGTTATTAGGGAAAGAATTACTGAGCACTTGGATAAACATGAATTGATCAGAGAGAGCCAGCATGGATTTGTAAAGTGTAAGTCTAACGAAAATAGTTGAACTTTTTAAAGATGTAACTAACGTGGTAAATGATGGAGTGTCTATGGGGGTTATGTGCATATTGACTTCCAGAGGCATTCGTTAAGGTTTAACATCAGAGACTGTTCTCATTTCTGTTGACATGTGGAATTCAAAGCAACCCATTGACATGGGGAGGGAGTTGGTTTGGAGGTAGGAGACAGAGAGTAGGGTTAATGGGGATGTACTCAAATTGACAGGATGTGATTAGTGGTGTCCCCCAGGGATCTGTATAAATGAGGCAGATAAAGGAATAGAGAGCGGTATATCCAGGTTTGTTGACGACACCAAGTTACGAGGCACAGTGAGTAGTGTAGATGGGAGCATAAAGTTGTAAAAGGAAATTGATAGATTCAGTGAGTTGGTAAAACTGTGTCAGATGGAGCTTACATAGAATTACATAGAATGTACATCACAGAAACAGGCAATTCGGCCCAACCAGACTATACCGGTGTTTATGCTGCAGACGAGCCTCCTCCAACCCCTCTTCATCGAACTCGATGAGCAAACACGAATATTCCTTTCTCCTCCATGTGTTTATCTCACTTCACCGTAAATGCATCCATGATATTCGTCTTAACTACTCCTTGTGGGAGCGAGCTGCACATTCTAACGACTCTCTGGATAAATATGTTTCTCTTGAATGCCAGATTGGATTTATTGATGACTATTATATTCATGGCCCTAAGTTCTCACATCCCCACTCCCAAAAGTACAAACACCTTATCTACATCTGACCGATCAAACCCTTGCATAATCTTAAAGTCCTGTATCAGGTCACCCTCAGCCTTCTCTTTTCGATACAAAAGAGCCCCAGACTGTTCAAAGTTTCAATCTGGGGAAGTGTGAGGCCATCCACTTTGGCCCGAAGCAAGATAAATCAGAGTATTTTCGAAATGGTGAGAAGCCAGGAACTGTGGGTGAGCAGAGATACTTCGGGAAATCAGGAAGAGTTGGCAGACAGGTGCAAAAAATAATTAAAATGGCTAATGGAATGTCGGCCTTTATCTCAAGGGAACTGGAATTCAAAAGGGTGGAAGTTATGTTAGAATTCTATAAACTCTGCTAAGGCCACATTTAGAGTACGGCATTCAGTCCTGGGCACCAGACCTCAGGATGGATATATTGGCCTTGCAGGAGGTGCAGCGCAGAAAGACCAGAATGATACCGGGGCTAAAATGTTTAAATTATGAGGGCAAGTTGCGTGGACAAGGTTTGTATTTCCTCGTGTATAGAGGATTAAGTGGTGATGTAATTCAGGTGTTGAAGGTGATTCAATGATCCAATGGTGGGTGTGTGAGTTGGTGCTGAATCGGTCCCCTTCAGTGAAGAGAGGGTCAGCGGGCGCCTGACAGACACGGCTCGGAACGGGACTCGCTTCTCTCCGGCGGCAGCGGCTGGTTTAGAGAGATCTCTCTGTCTGCTGCTGTTACTCCGCCTCCCGCACTCTGGGAGAACCGCGGAGCTCGGTCCTCATTTTTCTCTTATGGATCCGGCTCCATCCGTTTACTGTTGACGGGAGTGCGTCTGATACCAAGTCAGTCAGAAGCGGGTGCAAATCACAACATAGGCACAGGCCCAAGGACTGGGGACTGGTTTGATATTGGGTCCTTTTTAAGGGACCGGCTGTAGAATGTTTGTATAATAATAATGATCAGAATTAACTTTGATACAATGAAGTTTTTTTCAGTTATTTCCCATTTCCACCCTCACCAGTTTTATACAGTAACAGGTAACAATGTTTGAGGGATGTGATGTCCAGTGTTGGTGGAATCAGTGTAATTTAACTTGATACATTGAAGAATCTCTTGTCTATCCCAGGCTCTTACCTTAGGTTTAGACCCTCACCTGGTTTAAAATCGGTCACTCACTGATATAAATAAACCAGGAACAATCCCGAAACCTCAGCGGGGATATTTGTTCCGATACTTAGTGACCGGCTCGTTCGACCTGCTCATTTTGTGAACTCGCTGGTGTCTCAGCACGTGTGATGACTGAGTGAATCCCTTCCCACACACGGAGCAGGTGAACAGTCTCTTCACCAATGGACATGCGTTGATGTGTCAGCAGTTCATTTCTGCTTTCAAAGCTCTTCTCACAGTCACTGCATTAAAAGGTGACTCAATAGTGTGAACAAGTTAATGTTTCAGAAGGTGGGATGATCGAGTGATTCTCTTCCCACACACTGAGCAGGTGAACAGTCTCTCCCCAGTGTGAGTGCGTCGATGTCTCAGCAGTTCGTTTCTGATTTTAAATCTCTTCCCACAGTCAGAACATTTAAAGGTCACTCAGTGTGAACTCGCTGGTGTTTCAGCAGGGTGGATGACCAAGCGAATCCCTTCCCACACACGGAGCAGGTGAACGGCCTCTCCCCAGTGTGAGTGCGTTGGTGTGTCAGCAGATTAAATTTGCTTTTAAACCTCTTCTCACAGTCAGAACATTTAAAAGATCTCTCATCAGTGTGAAGTCGCTGGTGTCTCAGCAGGTTGGATGACTGAGTGAATCCCTTCCCACACACGGAGCAGGTGAACGGCCTCTCCCCAGTGTGAACTCGCTGGTGTTTCAGCAGGCTCGATGAATGAGCGAATCCCTTCCCACACACGGAGTAGGTGAACGGCCTCTCCCCAGTGTGAACTCGCTGGTGTGACAGAAAGTGTGATGACTGAGTGAATCCATTCCCACACACGGAGCAGGTGAACGGCCTCTCCCCAGTGTGAATGCGTTGGTGTTTCAGCAGTTCAATTTTGCTTTTAAAGCTCTTCTCACAGTCAGAACATTTAAAAGGTCTCTCATCAGTGTGAACTCGCTGGTGTGTCAGCAGGTTGGATGACTGAGTGAATCCCTTCCCACACATGGAGCAGGAGAACGGCCTCTCCCCATTGTGAACTCGCTGGTGTGTCAGCAAGGTGGATGAATGAACGGGATATGACGCTCGACTCATCGATCGACAGTTCCGACGGACCACAGCGAAAAATCGCATAGACCTCCTCAGGAGACGAACACGGGACGCAACCAACAGAGTACCCTTTGTCGTCCAGTACTTCCCCGGAGCGGAGAAACTACGCCATGTTCTCCGCAGCCTTCAACATGTCATCAATGACGACGAACACCTCGCTATGGCCATCCCCACACCTCCACTACTCGCCTTTAAACAGCCACCCAACCTCAAACAGACCATCATTCGCAGCAAATTACCCAGCTTTCAGGAGAACAGCGTCCACGACACCACACAACCCTGCCACGGTAACCTCTGCAAGACATGCCAGATCATCGACACAGATACCACCATCACACGAGAGGACACCACCCACCAGGTGCACGGTTCATACTCCTGTGACTCGGCCAACGTTGTCTACCTCATACGTTGCAGGAAAGGATGCCCCAGAGCATGGTACATTGGCGAGACCATGCAGACGCTGCGACAACGGATGAACGGACACCGCGCAACAATCACCAAACAGGAGGGTTCCCTCCCAGTCGGGGAACACTTCAGCAGTCATGGACATTCATCCACCGACCTTCGGGTCAGCGTACTCCAAGGCGGCCTTCGAGACACACGACAACGCAAAATCGTCGAGCAGAAATTGATAGCCAAGTTCCGCACCCATGAGGACGGCCTCAACCGGGATCTTGGGTTCATGTCACACGACACGTTACCTCACCAGCGAACAAATGTTATCTGTTTTTAATATAACGGGTCAGTTGCTGTCTTTTCTATGTTTCTACCTCTCTATCTCTGTTTTTTTTTGTTTGTTGTTTTTTTTTTGGTGATTTGTATATTCGGAGACCTTGCAGGTAACACCTATCTGTCTGCACACTGATTGCCTTGGCAACGGGCAGTTGAAAAAACTGTCTGCAATCACCAAGCATTGTTCTGTGAATTATAAATGCGATTTCATTTCGAGGATTTCATTTCCAACAACGTTCACCTGAGGAAGGAGGAAGCCTCCGAAAGCTTGTGAATTTAAAATAAAATTGCTGGACTATAACTTGGTGTTGTAAAATTGTTTACAATGGAGGAAACAACACAGTGTAGTGATAAAATGGATTAATTCAGGACAGACAGCAGGGAATATTGGAGGAAATAACACAGTGTAGGGATAAAATGGATTAATTCAGGACAGACAGCAGGGATTATTGGAGGAAATAACACAGTGTAGGGATAAAATGGATTAATTCAGGACAGACAGCAGGGATTATTGGAGGAAATAACACAGTGTAGGGATAAAATGGATTAATTCAGGACAGACAGCAGGGATTATTGGAGGAAATAACACAGTGTAGGGATAAAATGGATTAATTCAGGACAGACGGCAGGGATTATTGGATGAAATAACACAGTGTCGGGATAAAATGGATTAATTCAGGACAGACAGCAGGGATTATTGGAGGAAATCCACGAGTCCGGGTGTGTCAAAGGTGCACGGTGAACAATCACCAAAGTGAAACATTTTTGCCGCTTCCCTTCGATACCTCAGCTGGTCGAGCGACAAGACTGTCGTGGAAAATAAGACAAAGTCATCCTTCCGTCATTTGTTCAATTCCTGCTCGAAGGAGAACGCGTGATTTTGCAATAAGCAGCAATTAGTTCAAGGTCGCTCTCTTAACTTTACAGGCACCTCACAGATTAACATGTTGCCATGAAGGCACAGGACGCCTCTTTTCCTTTCTCAAACCTGAAAACTTTCTGTGTCTGCCCAAACAAGGCTGCTCTGCCTCTGCTCACCAGCAGGGAGCGCTTTTGAGCAGCAATACTTCAAAACACTCAGCTCTCGCTTTCAGGCAAAAGAAGTCTTCGATCAGCACCGGACTCCACGAGTCTGAACGTGTCAACAGGCGCACGGTGAACAATCACCAAAGACAACACTGTTTATCACTTCCCTTCGATAGCTCAGCTGGTAGAGCGGAGGACTGTAGTGAATAAAACAAAATAAAGTCATCCTTAGGTCGCTGGTTCAATTCCGGCTCGAAGGAGTGAGTGTGATTTTGGAATAAGCAGCAATTACCTCAAGGTCACTCTCTGAACTTCACAGGCAGCTCACAGATTAACATGTTGCCACTCAGGCACAGGACACCTCTTTTCCTTTCCAAAACCGAAAAGCTTTCTGTGTCTGACCGAGCACGGCTGTTTCACTCGAGCATTTCCCTCTGCTCACCAGCAGGGAGTGCCTTTGAGCAGCAACACTTCAAATCGCCTTCAATTTCAGGCAAAATGGTCTTCGATCAGTCAGTCAGTCAGGGCTCTCGCTGCTCCTCGAGCTCGGGCGGCTGTTGCTTTCCGGTGACCTCGTCTTCCTTCCGAAGGCTCGGGCTCTTCTCAGCATCGCTCATGATTACTGCGGCTTCCCGTTCTGCTGTTCCTCACTTGCTGATGCTCGATACCGCCGATTGGAGCAAAGTATTTAATATATTCAGGGAGTGGCAACCCAAGGCAAGATTTCTCTGCTGGTCTTGGAGCAGCTTGAAGGCGAGTGTGAGGCAGGAACTGTGAGGGGCGATTTACAAACAGCAAACGAGGAATTAGCTCAACTGGTGGAGCGCTCACTTGGCCTGTGAGAGGTAGCGGGATCGTTGATTATATTCTCCACTCACCGTTTGTCTTGGGGCAATTATACAGAAACAAGAGTGTTGTCAGTGAGTCCATCGCCCATGGACTTCCTAAACTTCACTGTGTGTTTGGGTACAGAGAGATCAAGGGGCAGCAAATCTTTTGATGTGCTGCAGTCAGCAAAGGTTCTTGATTTTGCGATGCAGCAAAGATGGAAAGATGAGGTGAGAGATGGAAAAAAAGCTTCGTAATCCTTGATGCCTTCTCTGAAGATTGAATTCAAGCCCTTCAGATTATGACACTGATGCACTGCTTGCTGCACTGAGAAGGCACTTACCAGGTATGGAGCCAGGCAGCACCACCAAGTAGGACAGCTTGCAAGGTATTGAAGGCCATAACATATTGCATAAAAAAATCTAAGCCAGGTAGGAATCGAACCTAATGCGTTATCCATTGCACCACTGGCCCAGATTATAACGAATTAGTAGCAGTGGGAGGCAGTGGGCATGGCGGAGGTACTAAATAAATACATTGCATCTGTCTTTCCCAAGGAAGAAGACGCTGCCAGAGTGTCAGTAAAGGAAGATGTTGTAGAGATACTAGATTGGTCCGGATGGGATGCATCCTCGGTTGCTGAGGGAAGTAACGGTGGAAATTGCAGAGGTACTGGCAAAAAACCTCCAAACATCCTTAGATATGGGGGTGATGCCAGAGGACTGGAGAATTGCAAATGTTACACCCCTGTTCAAGAAAGGGTGAAAGAAAAAATCCAGCAACTACTGACCAGTCAGTTTAACCTCGGTAGTGGAGAAAGTTCGAGCAACGATAATCCGGGACAGAATTAGCAGTCAATTGGACAAGGATTAGGGAAAGCCAGCACGGATTTGTTAAAGGCAAATCGTGTTTAATTAAATTGATACAGTTTTTTGATGAGGTAACAGAGAGTAGATGAGGGCAATGCAGTTAATGTGGTGTGTATGGACTTCGAAAAGGTGTCAGATAAAGTGCCGTATAATGGGTTTGTCATCAAGATTGAAGCCCATGGAATAAAAGGGGCAGTAGCAGCATGGATACAGAATTGGCTAAATAACAGGAAACAGAGTGTAGTGGTGAACGGTTGTTTTTCGGAATGGAGGGAGGTGTACAGTGGTGTTCCCCAGGGGTCGGTGCTGGGACCACTGCTTTCCTTGATATACATTAATGACTTGGACTTGGGGATACAGGGCACAATTTCCAAATTCTTGCTACCAAAATGCTCCACTTCACTGTCATCTGCATTAAAATTCATCGGCCAATTATACACCCATTTTGCAAGTTTATTGATGTATTTTGTATTTGGTCGCAATCTTCATCAATATTATCCAAACTCCACCCCACCCCGCCAATCTGGTGTCATCTGTAAATTTTGAAATTGTACTTCCGATTCCCGAGTCCAATTCATTGATGTGAATTGTGAACAGTGGTCCCAGAACCAATCCTTGTGGAGCCCCACTTTCCACCTTATACAGTGTGAGTCGCTACAATTAACCCCACTCTCTGTTTTAGAGCAGTAGTCAAGAGAAACTTCTTTACATAGGGAGTAGGCAGTCTGTGGAATTCACTTCCACGGTTAGTGTTTGGGGCACACAGTTCTGTAATGACAAGTGGTCCTCATGTTTTTATCCAAAACAGGCCTCAGCCCAGTCATTTACTCTAAATGTTGGTGCAATAGTTCAAGCTCAGAGGTGCCAGGTATCGGGAGCAGCAGTAGCTGTAAATAAAATCTAAATGTAAGTAAATACCAATACAGTTCATCTTCATCTATTTCTAGTTTAATAACTTTTGCTGAATGGGGCCCAGGCCAAGTGCCAGGATATCGGGTCAGGTTCACCATAGGAAATGAGTTTGACATCCCTGAGATAGACAATGTGAACCGGATTACCCTCATCCACTAACCCAGCAACTTCTTTAAAAAACTCAAGCAAGTTTGTAAGACACCATTTTCTTTCCCAGAAGCCGTGTTGAGTATCTCTAATGGCTCCTTCTCTTTCCCCGTGATCATAAACAGCATCTCTTAGGATCCCTTCAAGCATCTTCCCTCTGATCGAGGTTACACTGATGGGCCTGTCATTCCCCGGCTCTGATTTGACCCTTCAATGAAAATGGGAACTACGTGAGCTCCCTTCCTATCTCAGGGGACAATCCCTGACTCTTGAGCTGTTGAAGATACAGGCAAGGGGCTCACAGAGCACCCGTCCCATCTCTTTAAACACCCGGGGGTGGATATCATCTGGACCTGGAGCACAATGCATTTTGAGAGTTCATATTTTATCCAAAGTGACATCCCATTCTATTTTAATATTTATGATGTTATTGTTGACAGCACATCCCACAGCTGGAATCTGAGCCTCATCCACAGGAGTGTAGACTGATGAGAAAAAATCATTCAACAGCTCTGCCATAGCCCGGGAATCTGTCCTGAACTGTCTTTCAGTGGCCCTAAAGCATCTTGAATGGTCTTCTGACTCCTGACGTAGCTGGAAAGACATTTGCTATTATTCTCAGAATTGGGCACCATCTTCTTTTCCAAAGATCTCTGAGCTTCTCTAATGGCTGCTTTTGTCTCCCTCGATTGTGGGTGATATTTGACCCAATTCTCCTGTAAACTGAATTCATCCTGATCCGATCTGGGTTAAATGTAAGACAGTTCGGGGAGTCAGGAATCATTCAACGCGAGACCCACACTGAGACCCAGACGGTTCCTTAGTAAGGATTCCTCTGGTACCTCAGCATATCTTTGTCAGCTTTCTCACAGTCCACTCCTGGAGGCCCCACTCCCTGAGCCTGCAACCTTCAGCAGGGTCAGTGGTGGAGTTCCGCAGTGGGAGTGATCCCAGAGTAACTGTCGGGATCGCCCCCACCCTGTGGATGGTCCGGATCGTGTATTTTTAGTGATCCTGGTGTCTAACACGCACACATCAATAAAACCGGGAATTCTGGAACACACTGCAGGTCCTTCTTTATCTGGAGATCGAATGACTGTTGTATAATTGTACCAGCAGTTAACAGGCTCCTGTGAACTCCTCCCTCTGCTATTTTAATTCAGACTTTAACCCATTTATTTTTAACAGGTTTATTTTAAATGAGTCAACGCCTGCCTTAAATGGTAGACTCAGGACTGTCACACAAACAGGTTAAATCTTCATCGAATAATGACCACTGTCATTTTTAAACTGGACGCCGCACGGTGACTTTGCTGTCATTGAAGAGAGACGAGAAAGACCAAAGTGCCGTTTGCCCCTCTCAGTGTGGCCCTGAAGGACTGTGTCCAGGCTGAAGTTCTGTTCCCACCGGACGATCCTCCCCCCTGATTGTCCTTTCTGAGCTCCAGTCAGGTGATGCTAAACACTCAGGTGGGAAAGACCAAAATCTACAACAAGGTGTTTAAAACAAAGCTGATTTATTTCACAAATATCCTGAATATTAAACTCCAGCCCAGTTATCGGGGTGATGAACATCAGGAGAAACAAACCCCAACTGTCAGAATGAACATGGTTCAGTCCTGGATGGGATTAACAGCAGAATCCAACCCCTGCAGTCATATGTGAACTCGCTGGTGTCTCAGCACGTGTGATGACTGAGTGAATCCCTTCCCCCACACGGAGCAGGTGAACAGTCTCTCAACCAATGGGCATGCGTTGATGTGTCAGCAGTTCATTTCTGCTTTTAAAGCTCTTCTCACAGTCACTGAGTTAAAAGGTCACTCAATAGTGTCAACAAGTGGATGTTTCAGAAGGTGGGATGAATTCGTGAATCCCTTCCCACACACGGAGCAGGTGAACAGTCTCTCCCCAGTGTGAGTGCGTCGATGTCTCAGCGGATCATTTCTGATTTTAAATCTTTTCTCACAGTCAGAACATTGAAAGGTCTCTCTTCAGTGTGAACTCGCTGGTGTGACAGAAGGAGGGATGACCGAGTGAATCTCTTCTTTCACACAGAGCAGGAGAACGGCCTCTCCCCAGTGTGAACTCGCTGGTGAGTGCGTTGGTGTTTCAGCAGATTAAATTTGCTTTTAAACCTCTTCTCACAGTCAGAACATTTAAAAGGTCTCTCCCCAGTGTGAACTCGCTGGTGTGTCAGCAGGGCAGATGACTGAGTGAATCCTTTCCCACACACGGAGCAGGTGAACGGCCTCTCCCCAGTGTGAGTGCGTTGGTGTTTCAGCAGATTAAATTTGCTTTTAAACCTCTTCTCACAGTCAGAACATTTAAAAGGTCTCTCCCCAGTGTGAACTCGCTGGTGTGTCAGCAGGGCAGATGACTGAGTGAATCCTTTCCCACACACGGAGCAGGTGAACGGCCTCTCCCCAGTGTGGGTGCGTTGGTGTCTCAGCAGTTCAATTTTGCTTTTAAATCTCTTCTCACAGTCAGAACATTTGAAAGGTCTCTCCCCAGTGTGAACTCGCTGGTGTTTCAGCAGGTCGGATGACTGAGTGAATCCCTTCCCACACAAGGAGCAGGTGAACGGCCTCTCCCCAGTGTGACTGCGTCGATGAGTTTCCAGCTCTGAAGGGTAATTGAATCCCTTCCCACAGTCCCCACATTTCCACGGTTTCTCCATGGTCTGGGTGTCCTTGTGTCTCTCCAGGTTGGACGATCAGTTGAAGCCTCGTCCAAGCACAGAACCCGTGTACGGTTTCTCCCCGCTGTGAATGGTGCGATGTTTTTTCTGGCTGTGCAACTGGTTAAAGCTCTTTCCACAATCAGTGCACTGGAACACTCTCACTCGTGTGTGTGTCTCGGTGCTTTTCCACTCACACTGATGTTTGAAATCTTCTCCCACGGATAGAACAGACAAACATTTCTCCTTCAACATTCAAAGGCCGATGATATTCAGGTCCTGATGAATCGAGTGACTCTGTCAGATCTTGACGTGATCTTTGGTTTGAGTTTCCCTCTGTAAATCCTCCCCTGTAAAAGGAGTTTATAAAAGTTATCACTGTAATTGCAGGATAGAAATTCAGATCAGATAACTCTACTTTCTATGGAACATTATTTCCTCTCTCATTCCTCAAAGCTGTAAATCCCCGTCCCACACACTCTCCCTCCTCCCTGTGCTGAAATCCAAACCCATCGCATCATCTTTCAGTGGCCCAAAACCATGAGTGAAAGGGTGAGAGAGTGAGTGAGTGTGAGAGCAGCAGTGGGCTCGGTGTGGAGAATGAAGTGGGGCAGGTGGAGCATGTTTCAGTGGGGCAGCAGTGATCATAATCTCATTCGGTTTAGAACAGTTATGGAAAAGGACAGGGGAGGGCAAATTCCAGTGAGTTAAAAAGGGATCTTGTCCAGGTGGATTGGAATCAAAAATTGGCAGGCAGAACAGTAATTGAACAGTGGGAGGCCTTCAAGGAGGAGTTGGTTTGGGTACAGAGTGGACAAATTCCCACGAGGAGGAAAGGAACAGCATCCAAAGCTGGAGCTCCCTGGATGACTGAAGATATAGAGATCACCATTTCTCCTTCATTTACAGACGCTCCCTGACCGATCACCATTTCTCCATCATTGACAGACGCTCCCTGACCGATCACCATTTCCCCTTCATTTGCAGACGCTCCCTGACCGAGCTCCATTTCTCCTTCATTTACAGACGCTCCCTGACCGATCCCCATTTCTCCTTCATTTACAGACGCTCCCTGACCGATCCCCATTTCCCCTTCATTTGCAGACGCTCCCTGACCGATCTCCATTTCTCCTTCATTTACAGACGCTCCCTGACCGATCACCATTTCTCCTTCATTTACAGACGCTCCCTGACCGATCCCCATTTCCCCTTCATTTACAGACGCTCCCTGACCGATCACCAGTTCTCCTTCATTTACAGACGCTCCCTGACCGATCACCAGTTCTCCTTCATTTACAGACGCTCCCTGACCGATCTCCATTTCTCCTTCATTTACAGACGCTCCCTGACCGATCACCATTTCTCCTTCATTTACAGACGCTCCCTGACGGATCCCCATTTCTCCTTCATTTACAGACGCTCCCTGACCGATCACCATTTCTCCTTCATTTACAGACGCTCCCTGACCGATCACCATTTCTCCTTCATTTACAGACGCTCCCTGACCGATCCCCATTTCCCCTTCATTTCCCGGCGGGTAGTGAGGGGGGGATAATGTTCACTGTTTTATATTCGGGTCTGGGGCCGCACTCGGGGTTTGTAAAGCCTGAGCCTGGGCCTGAGCCCGGACCCGGGCCCCGGGGTTTATTGAGCCTCTTGCTCCGATCCTCTGACCTGCACCGAACGCGCTCCTCCCGCAGCCTCGACTGGCCGCGCATGCTCAGGACACACTGACCGGTAATGAGTCACTACTGCGCCTGCGCACCGGGCTCCACTGATTCAGATAGGGCACAATCTGAACCGCGATGCATGCTGGGTGATGCAGCCGCCATTGATGATCTTAATATCAGGCCGAAAAACAAAGACATTGGAAGCAGATAATTCAAGTGTTTAATTTATTTTCTAAATAATTCAATCATTCAATTCATTTCATAAATAATTGAATAGTTCAATTCATTAAATAATCAATTCTTTAATTTATTACATAAAAAATTAGTGTTTAATTTATCATAGAAATAATTCAATAGTTTAATTCATTATATAAATATTCCTTCGTTTAATTTATTATATAAAGAACTCAATATTTAGGTGAATTATTTATATAATAAATTAAACACGAGACTTCTTTATGTAATAAAGTCAACAATTGATTATTTATATAATAAATGAAACACTTGATTATTTATATAATGAATGAAACACTTGATTATTTATATAATGAATAACGTTTTGAAATTCTTCATTCAATAAATTAAATAATGGATTATTAATATGATTAAATAAACACTTGAATCTTTGTATGATAAGTTAAACCTGTGAATTAATTATACAATTTAAACACTTGACCTCTTTATATAATAATTTTAACACTTGGATTATTTATATAATAAACTAAACAATATAATTGGTTATTTATATAATAAATTTAACACTTGTGTGATTTATGTAATAAATTAAGCTGTTGAATTATTTATATAATAAATTAAACACAAATTATTTGTATAATGAATTAAACCATTGTTTCTTCATAGAATAAATTTAACACTTGAATTATTTATATAATAAATTAAACAATTGATTTTTTTATATAATAAATTAGACATGCATTATTATATAATAAATTAAACTATTGAATGATTTGGATATTTAATTTATTATGAAAATAATTCAATAGTTTAATTTAACAACTGACGTAGTTATGTAAGAAATTAAACAAATGATTATTTATATAATGAATTAAACTATTGAATTATTTATATAATAAATGAAACAGTTGAATTATTTAGATAATAAATTAAACAAATGAAGTATTTACGTAATAAATTATACACTTGAATGCTTCATATAATAAATTAAACACTTGTTTATTTGTATAATAAATTCACAAATTGAATTATTTATACAATAAATTAAACGGAGCTATTTATATAGTAAATTATACACTTCAATTATATAATTAAACTACTGAATTATTTATCAAATATATCAATTTAATTATTCATATAATAAATTAAACAATTCAATAATTTACATAAAAATTAAACGCTTGAATTATTTATAAAATATTAAACAATTGAACTATTTACATAATAAATTTAGCTGTTGAATTTTTTATACAATAAATTAAACTCGGTTATTTACATAATAAATTAATCAATCGAATAATTTAAACTATTGAATTCACTTTATAATAAATGAAACATTTGAAGTATTCATATAATAAATTAAACACTTGAAAACAATTTGATTATTGATATAATAAAATAAGCATTTATTTAATGAATTAAAATATTGAGTTATTTATTTTACATTTTAAACTTTTCAATTATTTATATAATAAATGAAGCCAGCTTGGACAAAATGGAGGCAAGCGCAGAGTCCGTATTGGACAAAATGGCGGCCGGCGCGGCCACCATCTTGGAAAAAATGGCAGCAAGCACGGCCGCCATCTTGGAAAACATGGCGGCAGGCGCGGCCGACATCTTGGATAAAATGGCGGCAAGCACGGCCACCATCTTGGAAAAAATGGCCGCCGCCGTCATCTTATCAGATGGCGGCAAGAGGCCGACAGAGTGTCGCCAGTGATCCCGCAGTGACCCCAGAATGTCCCAGTGACCCCAGAGTGATGCCGGGATCCCAGCGTGCACCCAGTCAGCCCAGAGTGAGGCCAGGGTGCAGCCGGGGATCCCAGAGCGATGCCAGAGCGGCGGCCTTTGCGTTTGGGCCGCCACAACAACCACCACCACAACTGTACTGTACGTGTACAGCACACGGTGGGTAAAAGGGAACGATTCACTCCTGTCTGGGACTGTACGGCCCGTGTGTGTCTCAGTGTCAGCTCCTGTACGTGTACAGCACAGAGTGGGTAAAAGGGAACGATTCACTCCTGTCTGGTACTGTACGGCCCGTGTGTGTCTCAGTGTCAGCTCCTGTACATGTACAGTACACAGTGGGTAAAAGGGAACGATTCACTCCTGTCTGGTACTGTACGGCCCGTGTGTGTCTCAGTGTCAGCTCCTGTACATGTACAGTACACAGTGGGTAAAAGGGAACGATTCACTCCTGTCTGGTACTGTACGGCCCGTGTGTGTCTCAGTGTCAGCTCCTGTACATGTACAGCACACGGTGGGTAAAAGGGAACGATTCACTCCTGTCTGGTACTGTACGGCCCGTGTGTGTCTCAGTGTCAGCTCCTGTACATGTACAGCACACGGTGGGTAAAAGGGAAGGATTCACTCCTGTCTGGTACTGTACGGCCCGTGTGTGTCTCAGTGTGAGCTCCTGTACATGTACAGCACACAGTGGGTAAAAGGGAACGATTCACTGAGAGATTGCAATGTTGAGTGTAACGGTTATTTGAGGGGTTCAGTCCCTAAACGGGCTGTGTTTTGACAGACACTTTTTCCAGTAAGGAGTTGAGTTTAGTTTAGGGAGGTGGGTACAATCCGTGTCTGGGACTCACTGGCCCTGTGAAATATTGAATTTTGCTCACAATATGGTGTGTTTGGATCAATGGGGGACAAGGTTTAACTGCACTGGGCTGGATTGTTTTATAAATCTCTCATTGACTGGGTCTTTCCGACCAGGATGGGAGCTGCTTCTCTCTCTCTCTCTGTAAACACCCTGAGGCAGTGAAACACTCTCTGACAAACTGTTCACAGGAACCAACCCATCAGACATGGGGAATAGACAAATACCTGGGACTGGAAATGAGCCTCCCACCAACAGAGCAGAGAGAAGGAGGAAATCATCACACCTTCAAGATCTGGATCGGTTTTGTCATTGGAGCAGGTTCTGGTTAATTTTACTGCTTTAAAGTTATGTTATGGGACCAGTGAGACTGAGACACACACACACACACACACAGACTGTACAGTCAGGAGACACGTGGTCCTTGCACAGACATTGGGTTTGAATTGAGCTGAGCTGTGCCACAAATGAATATGGGATTAAAATCTCAAATTCCAATCAGTTTGCTCCCGAGCTTCCCCATGTGTCTGTGTGGTTCCATTACAATACAATTTCACATGGGGGCCCAAAATGGCTTCGGAATTAACACGATTTCTTTCTGAGTTGTCAGTGACCTTTTCAAAAATTAAACTTCAAACTAAGAAAACATTTGGAGGCTGTTTTCACATTTCGGCTCTCTGCGTGCTGCAGGACGCTCCCTGAAAGAGCTTTTAATTTCAATTAAGACCCGAGATATGTCACATTGTCAGCCTCTGAATAATAGTTTGATCCACTTTGTGTTATTTCTGAAAAGTTGCACTTGCAATGAACGAAGGGAGGAATTTGGGCTCGAACAGATGGTGATATTCTGGCATGACGGAGCTGGGCAGAGATGAGCGATTGGATCCACAGCATTCCTGCCCTCCCCACCATCTTCTTTAACTTATATTTTTGTATTGCTAGAAACAGCATGTAAGGGGTTAACTCCTGATACCATATAAAGTTTGTTACTGTGTGTCTCAGTGTCAGCTCCTGTACATGTACAGCACATGGTGGGTTAAAGGGAACGATTCACTCCTGTCTGGTACTGTACGGCCCGTGTGTGTCTCAGTGTCAGCTCCTGTACATGTACAGTACATAGTGGGTAAAAGGGAACAATTCACTCCTGTCTGGTACTGTACGGCCCGTGTGTGTCTCAGTGTCAAAGGTGTGAGAGGCCGAGACAGAGAGAGGGTGACAGAGATAGAGAGAGAGAGAGAGAGTAACAGCGAGAGAGAGAGAGAGAGAGAGAGAGAGAGACAGATTGCGAAAAACACAGCGGGAGAGTGGGAGATAGGCAGAGAGACAGCGAGGGGGACAGATAGGTCGTGAGAAAAACAGAGAGAGAGAGAAAGAGAGCGAGGGGGAGAGAGAGAGAGAAAAAGTCAGAGAGGGGAAGAGAGGCCGAGAGAGAGAGAGGGGGATAGAGAGGGAGAGGAGGAGAGAGAGAGAGAGAATGATGGAGAGAGAGATAGAAAGAGAGCGAGAGAGAGACAGAGAAAAAGGCAAAGACAGGGCGAGAGAGGCAGAGAGAGAGAGACAGAGAGAGGGGTAAAGAGGCAGAGGGAGAGAGAGGGACAGAGAGAAGGGGAGAGAGGCAGAGAGAGACAGAGGCAGAGACAGAAAAAGACAGAGAGAGTGGGGGGGAGAGAGAGAGAATAACAGAGAGAGGCAGAGAGATAGAGAGAGAGAAAGAGAGAGAGAGAAAATGACAGAGAGGGGAGAGAGGCAGAGAAAGACAGCGAAACAGAGGGTGAGAGAAAAAGACAGAGCGAGGGGGAGAGAGAGTGTGAGGGGGTCTCCTGCCAGAAAGCTGGACGTGTGTCGGTGAGGGTCCTGCAGGGTGTTTGGGTGATGTGCCTGTCATGGTTGAATAGCTGCCAGTGTGTGTGACCTGTGAGTTGTGGGGTGTGCGGCTTGCAACAGTGGTAATGTGTGAGGGTGAGAGGAAGCATCTGATTGAAAGAGTTTTTTGGTGGGTGGGAGATGGGGGCCCCCCTTGCTGTTGAGAAGCCATTAAACAGCCCAGAGAGGCCTGGCTGCTCGCAGGAATCGGGTAAATCACCAGGCAGTACCAATTCACTCTCTGCCTCTCCTCTCGCCCTGTCTCCATCTTTTTCTCTCTCTCTCTGCCTCTCGCCTCCTCTCTCTCTGTCTCCCCGCTCTGTCTTTTTCTCTCTCTCTCTCTCTCTCTCTCTGCCTCTCACCCCCTCTCTCTCTGTCCCTCTCTCTCTGTTGTCTTTCCGAATTTCTCTTGTTAGGAAAGTACTCAGGTACTGTAAGGCCTGTGTGTGTCTCAGTGTCAGCTCCTGTACATGTATAGTACACAGTGGGTACAAAGGGAACGATTCACTCCTGTCTGGTACTGTACGGCCCATGTGTGTCTCAGTGTCAGAGGGTGTGAGAGGCCGAGAGAGAGAGAGAGAGAGGGGGAGAGAGAGAAATGGACAGAGAGAGAGAGGGGGGAGAGAGAGAGAGAGAGAGAGAAGGTCAGAGAGAGAAAAAGACAGAGGAGAGGGGGAGATAGGCAGCGAGAAAGCGAGGGGGACAGATAGATAGAGAATAAAACAGAGAGAGAGAGGGGGAGAGAGAGAGAGAGAAAAGGTCAGAGAGAGGAGAAGAGAGGCTGAGAGAGGGAGGGACAGAGAGAGTGGAGGAGAGAGGCAGAGAGAGAGAGAGAATGATGGAGAGAGGGATAGAGAGAGAAAAAGACAGAGAGAGCGGGGAGAGAGGGATAGAGAGAGAGAAAAGGACGGAGAGACGAGGGAGAGAGGCAGAGAGAGAGAGACACACACAGAGAAAGAGAGAAACAGAGAGAGAGGGGGAAAGAGGCAGAGGGAGAGAGAGGGACAGAGAGACAGAGAAAAAGACAGAGAGAGAGAGAGACAGAGGAAGAGGGGGAAAGAGGCAGAGAGAGAGAGCGAAAACGACAGAGGATGGGGGAGAGACAGAGAATAAGACAGAGAGAGAGGCAGAGAGAGATAGAGAGAGAGAGAAAAAGACAGAGAGAGGAAGAGAGGCAGCGAAAGAGAGGGGAAGAGAGAGAGACAGAGTGAGAGCAGGAGAGAGGCAGAGAGAGGGGGGGGTGAGAGA
>NW_027138564.1:0-42747 GCF_035084215.1 Heptranchias perlo | reverse complement strand
TGGGGGGGGGGGGGGGATGATGGTGAGTCGGGGGGGGGGGGGGGGGATGATGATGAGCCGGGGGGGGGGGGGGGGGAATGATGAGGAGCCGGGGGGGGGGGGAATGATGAGGAGCCGGGGGGGGGGGGGGGGGGGGGCGGGGGGAGTTGAAGATGAGCCGGGGGGGGACGGGGGACGATGATGAGCCGGGGGGGGGGGGGGGGGGGGGGGGGGGAATGATGATGAGCCGGGGGGGGGGGATGATGATGAGCCGGGGGGGGATGATGATGATGAGCCGGGGTGGGGATGATGATGATGAGCCGGGGGGGGGGGGGGGGGGGGGGGGGATGATGATGAGCCGGGGGGGGGGGGGGGGGGGGGGGGGATGATGATGAGCCGGGGGGGGGGGGGGGATGATGATGAGCCGGGGGGGGGGGGGGGGGGGGGAGTTGAAGATGAGCCGGGGGGGGGGGGGGGGGGGGGAGTTGAAGATGAGCCGGGGGGGGGGGGGCGGGGGGGAGTTGAAGATGAGCCGGGGGGGGGGGGGGGGGGGAGGGATGATGATGAGCCGGGGGGGGGGGGGGGGGGGGGGGGGATGATGACGAGCCGGGGGGGGGGGGGGGGGGGAGATGATGACGAGCCGGGGGGGGGGGGGGGGAGTTGAAGATGAGCCGGGGGGCGGGGGGAGTTGAAGATGAGCCGGGGGGGGGGGGGGGGGGCGGGGGGGAGTTGAAGATGAGCCGGGGGAGTTGATGATGAGCCGGGGGAGTTGATGATGAGCCGGGGGAGGTGATGATGAGCCGGGAGGGGGGGGGGGGGGCGGGGGGGATGATGATGAGCCGGGGGGGGGGATGATGATGAGCCGGGGGGGGGGGGGGATGATGATGAGCCGGGGGGGGGGGGAATGATGAGGAGCCGGGAGGGGGGGCGGGGGGAGTTTGAAGATGAGCCGGGGGGGGGGGGGGGGGATGATGATGAGCCGGGGGGGTGGGGGGGGGGGGGGCGGGGGAGTTGAAGATGAGCCGGGGGGGGGGGGGGCGGGGGGAGTTGAAGATGAGCCGGGGGGGGGGGGGCGGGGGGAGTTGAAGATGAGCCGGGGGGCGGGGGAGTTGAAGATGAGCCGGGGGGGGGGGGGGGCGGGGGGAGTTGAAGATGAGCCGGGGGGGGGGGCGGGGGGAGTTGAAGATGAGCCGGGGGGGGGGGGGGCGGGGGGGAGTTGAAGATGAGCCGGGGGGGGGGGGGCGGGGAGTGAGGAGATGAGCCGGGGGCGGGGGAGTTGAAGATGAGCCGGGGGGGGGGGGGGCGGGGGGAGTTTGAAGATGAGCCGGGGGGGGGGGGGGGGGGCGGGGGAGTTGAAGATGAGCCGGGGGGCGGGGGAGTTGAAGATGAGCCGGGGGGGGGGGGGGGGGGGCGGGGGAGTTGAAGATGAGCGGGGGGCGGGGGGAGTTGAAGATGAGCCGGGGGGGGGGGGGGGGGATGAGCCGGGAGGGGGGGGGGGTGATGAGCCGGGAGGGGGGGGGGGTGATGAGCCGGGAGGGGGGGGGGGTGATGAGCCGGGAGGGGGGGGGGGGGTGATAAGCCGGGAGGGGGGGGGGGTGATGAGCCGGGAGGGGGGGGGGGTGATGAGCCGGGAGGGGGGGGGGGGGTGATGAGCCGGGGAGGGGGGGGGGGGTGATGAGCCGGGAGGGGGGGGGGGGGTGATGAGCCGGGAGGGGGGGGGGGGTGATGAGCCGGGAGGGGGGGGGGGGGTGATGAGCCGGGAGGGGGGGGGGGGGGGTGATGAGCCGGGACTTCCTCCTCTCTCCCCACCGCTTCTGGAATGTTCGGGCCCATTCGCGGCACGAACAAAGCGCAGATAGACCGGGGGGGAGGAGAGGCCCGGGATCAGTGACAGAGCGGGACGCTGACCGGGCCAGCCGGGTTGGAGAGGCCGAGGTTGCGGCCTACACAGCCCAGGCCTGATGAGTTCACAGCAGCGGAGAGGCCCGGTCGCGGCGCAGACTGATTCTGTATCGCCCCGAAACCCCTTCACTTACTTCATCCCGCCGCCTTCCAGTCCCACGCTCCGGTGAGTGGCCGCCTTGTTTCTAATGAGAACCCCGGTGCCCTCACCGTGGCTGAGCACGCAGGCCTGGCCCCGCCCCCGTCCCGCCCCCGCCCCCCGTCCCGCCTCGTCCCTCCCGCCCTCTCTCCTCCCCCTCCCCTCCCCCACCCCACCCTCTCTCCTCCTCTCCTCCCCTCCCCCACTCCTCCACCCCTCCCTCTCCCCTCCCCTCCCTCTCCCTATCTCCTCCCCTCCCCCACCCCACCTCTCTCCTCCCCTCCCCCACTCTTCTTCTCTCCTCCCCTCCCCCCACCCCTCCCTCTCTCCTCCCCCCACCTCTCCCCTCCCCTCCCCCACCCCACCTCTCCCTGCTCCCCTCCCCCTCCTCTCCCTGCTCCCCTCCCCTTTCCCCCCCACCCCCTCCTCTCCCTGCTCCCCACCCTCACCCAGATCTCCCCTCCCTCAGAGCCCGCTGCTTGGTTTCAGAAATCTCAACTTGTTCCCACTGTACTTCAGAATTGCTGGAAATGTCACCAGTAAAGGGAATGACAATTATAATCTGATAAATGAGAGATAGAAATGACAGATGTATTCATGAAGTACTTGTTTGAAGATGTGCTTATAATAGGGCTGTGTGTTTTGTAAGAAATGTATTAGTCCAGTTGTGGCCAAGTTAGACAAGTACAAGATCACACAAAAATGCTACAGTCTGTTGGAGCTCCTATGAACATCAACAATGTTATTGCTGCAGCTGTTGGAAAAGTGTAACACAAAAATCATGGGCTGCTGCGGATTTTTGTTGGGCCTATGGGTCTGTCTAAAAATTGGAGTCGACGTCTATTGAACAGACTTGGCTTTGTTCAGATGGCAGGAAGGGTCCAGGAAATTTCAATAGCGTCAAGCAAGAATTTCGGAATTGAGCTGAAGCCGTGACCAGTGATTCAACTACTCAAAGGGAGCTGATTTTCAACAGGGAATAAAACAGCCTAAAAACTGTTGCAGGCTCTTAATGGATCATAGCCCAGGGTGGAACCAGACAGGGTCTCGATGAGAAATGAGAAATCAATGTACAGCGCAATGGCTGGTGACCTACCATCATTGCAATTCATCTATACTGTAAAGATGGGTGCACATTGCCCCAAAATTACATAGAATTATGTAGAATTTACAGCATAGAAACAGGCCATTCGGTCCAACAGGTCAATACCAATGTTTATGCTCTAAACGAGCCTCCTCCCTCCCTACTTCATCTAACCCAATCAGCATCTATTCCTTTTTCCCTGGTGCTTATCTAGTTTCCCCTTAAATGCATCTATGCTAGTCACCCCAACTGCTGCTTGTGGTAGCGAGTTCCACATTCTAACCACTCTCTGGGTAAAGAGGTTTTTCCTGAATTCCTTATTGGATTTATTAGCAACTATCTTATATTTATGGCCCCTAGTTCTGGTCTCCCCCGCAAGTAGAATAGAATGGAATGGTTACAGCACAGAAGGAGGCCATTCGGCCCCTTGAGCCCGTGCCATCTCTCTGCAACAGCAATCCCATTCCCCCTCTCTTTCCCCATAGCCCTACAAATGTTTTCCCTTCAAGTGCTTATCCAATTCCTTTTTGAAAGTCATGATTGAATCTGCCTCTACCACCCCCTCAGGCAGTGCATTCCAGATCCTAACCACTCGCTGCGTAAAAAAGTTTTTCCTCATGTCACCTTTGCCAATCTTTTACCAATCACTTAAATCAGTGTCCTCTGGTTCTAAGAACATAAGAAATAGGAGCAGGAGTAGGCCATACAGCCCCTTGAGCCTGCTCCACCATTCAATAGGATTATGGCTGAACTTCGATCTCAACTCCACTTTCCCGCCCGATCCCCATATCCCTTGATTCCCCTAGAGTCCAAAAATCTATCCATCTCAGCCTTGAATATATTCAGTGACTCAGCATCCACAGCCTTCTGGGGTAGAGAATTCCAAAGATCCACAACCTTCTGCGGGAAGAAATTCCTCCTCATCTCAGTCTTGAATGGCCGACCCCGTATCCTGATATTATGCCCCCGAGTTCTAGACCCTCTAGCCAGGGGAAATAATCACTCAACATCTACCCTGTCAAGCTCCCTCATGATCTTACATGTTTCAATGAGATCACCCCTCATTCTTCTAAACTCCAGAGAGTATAGGCTCATTCTACTCAACCTCTCTTCATAAGACAACCCTCTCATCCCAGGAATTAATCTGGTGAACCTTCACTGCAACGCATCCAAGGCAAGTATATCCATCCTTAGATAAGGAGACCAAAACTGTGCACAGTACTCCAGGTGAGGTCTCACTAAAGCCCTGTACAACTGTAGTAAGACTTGCTTACACTTGTACTCCAACCCCCTTGCAATAAAGGCTAACATGCCATTTGCCTTCCTAATTACTTGCTGAACCTACATACTAACTTTTTATGTTTCTTCTATGAGGACACCCAAGTCTCTCTGAACACCAACATTTAATAGTTTCTCACTATAAAAAAAATTCTGTTTTTCGATTCTTCCTACCAAAGTGAATAACCTCACATTTTCCCACATTATACTCCATCTGCCACCTTCTTGCCCACTCACTTAACGTGTCATTGCCCAGGTATGCCCTGTCCACAAAAGCAGAACAAATCCAATCCGGCCAATTACCGCCCCATCAGTCTACTCTCAATCATCAGCAAAATGATGGAAGATGTCGTCGACAGTGCTATCAAGCGGCACTTACTCACCAATAACCTGCTCACCGATGCTCAGTTTGGGTTCTGCCAGGACCACTCGGCTCCAGACCTCATTACAGCCTTGGTCCAAACATGGACAAAAGAGCTGAATTCCAGAGGTGAGGTGAGAGTGACTGCCCTTGACATCAAGGCAGCATTTGACCGAGTGTGGTACCAAGGAGCCCTAGTAAAATTGAAGTCAGTGGGAATCAGGGGGAAAACTCTCCAGTGACTGGAGTTATACCTAGCACAAAGGAAGATAGTAGTGGTTGTTGGAGGCCAATCATCTCAGCCCCAGGACATTGCTGCAGGAGTTCCTCAGGGCAGTGTCCGAGGCCCAACCATCTTCAGCTGCTTCATCAATGACCCTCCCTGCATCATAAGCTCAGAAATGGGAATGTTCACTGATGATTGCACAGTGTTCAGTTCCATTAGCAGCCACTCAGATAACGAAGCAGTCCGTGCCCGCATGCAGCAAGACATGGACAACATCCAGGCTTGGGCTCATAAGTGGCAAGTAACATTTGTGCCAGATAAGTGCCAGGCAATGACCATCTCCAACAATTGTAAACAATTTTACAACACCAAGTTATAGTCCAGCAATTTTATTTTAAATTCACAAGCTTTCGGAGACTTCCTCCTTCCTCAGGTAAATGTACCTGAGGAAGGAGGAAGTCTCCGAAAGCTTGTGAATTTAAAATAAAATTGCTGGACTATAACTTGGTGTTGTAAAATTGTTTACAATTGTCAACCCCAGTCCATCACCGGCATCTCCACATCATCTCCAACAAGAGAGAGTCTAACCACCTCCCCTTGACATTCAGTGGCATTACCATCGCTGAATCCCCCACCATCAACATCCTGGGGGTCCCCGTTGACCAGAAACTTAACTGGACCAGCCACATCAATACTGCGGCTGCAAGAGCAGGTCAGAGGCTGGGTATTCTGCGGCGAGTGACTCACCTCCTGACTCCCCAAAGCCTTTCCACCATCTACAAGGCACAAGTCAGGAATGTGATGGAATACTCTCCACTTGCCTGGATGAGTGCAGCTCCAACAACACTCAAGAAGCTCGACACCATCCAGGACAAAGCAGCCCGCTTGATTGGCACCCCATCCACCACCCTAAACATTCACTCCCTCCACCACCGGTGCACCATGGCTGCAGTGTGTACCATCCACAGGATGCACTGCAGCAACTCGCCAAGACTTCTTCGACAGCACCTCCCAAACCCGCGACCTCTACCACCTAGAAGGACAAGGGCAGCAGGCACATGGGAACAATGCCCCCTGCACGTTCCCCTCAAAGCCACACACCATCCTGTCTTGGAAATACATCGCCATTCCTTCATCGTCGCTGGGTCAAAATCCTGGAACTCCCTACTTAACAGCACTGGGAGAACATTCACCACATGGACTGCAGCGGTTTAAGAAGGCGGCTCACCACCGCCTTCTCCAGGGCAATTAGGGATGGGCAATAAATGCTGGCCTTGCCAGCGACACCCACATCCCATTAACGAATATCCCTTTGCAGACTCTTTGTATCCTCCTCACAGCTTACTTTCCCACCTAGCTTTGTATCGTCAGTAAACTTGGATACTCTACACTCAGTCCCTTCATCTAAGTCATTAATATAGATTGTAGTGGAAACATCTTCTCTACGTCTACCCTATCAAACCCCTTCATAATCTTAAAGACCTCTATCGGGTCACCCCTCGGTCTTCTCTTTTCTAGAGAAAAGCGTCCCAGCCTGCTCAATTTTTCCTGATCGGTATAACCTCTCAGTTCTCAGTAATTATTCACACACAGAATCGTTGGACCAATGAGACTACAGTGAAATATATGACCTTTTCATTCCTCATATCAATAAAGGGTGGAAGAAACTGGAAACCGCTCATCAACCAACCAGCTGTAGCAGCTTTTGACACCTTAACTACAGACATAAGTGCCAATTTGTTCAGTGCTAGCACTGTTGCCACTGACTCAAAAGGTTGTGGGTTCAAAGCTTGTTCCAGGATTTGACCATGTAATCTGTGTTGACACTTCAGTGCAGTATGAAGGGAGTGCTGCATTGTTGGAGATGCTATTTTTTGGATGAGATGTTAATCCCATGGCACTATTTGAAGAAGAGCC
The DNA here is from genome assembly GCF_035084215.1 of Heptranchias perlo. Taxonomy (NCBI): domain Eukaryota; kingdom Metazoa; phylum Chordata; class Chondrichthyes; order Hexanchiformes; family Hexanchidae; genus Heptranchias; species Heptranchias perlo. Next base: position 35,861 of record NW_027138564.1, on the reverse strand, counting down.
GGGAGAATATTTATCCCTCAGCCAAAACCGAAATAGATCAAATGACTCTTCATCTCATTTAACATTTGTGGGATCTTACTGAGTGCAAATTGGCTGCCATGTGTGCCTACAAAACAGTGACTGCCCTTCTAAAATATTTCATTGGCTGCGAAGCACTTTGTGACATCTTGAGGATATGAAAGACCACTATTTAAATGCAAGTTATTTTTTTAATGGAGACCATTTCAAATCTGCTGTATGAAAACGACACCCCTCATCCCAACTGATCTCACAATCAGTGAGCAATTCAAATCTGGGTTGAAGGAAGAATTTGCACATCGGTGCCACTGGTCAACTGCTTTCCAAACTGGACATTGATCTGTTCTTGTCCGCTGCAAATGAGTGGTCACTGCCGCTAACTACGTGAAAGCTGAGTGCAGTCTTGAGGTGTAGGGATTTGAAATGACAGCGATTAAATAATGTACTGAAAATGTTAAAATTTACCTTTTGTATTTGATGCCACTTTTGCAGTACTTGATTGTTTGTATTTGGGTAATGCGGTTTGGGGTGTACTTGATTGTTTGTATTTGGGTAATGCGGTTTGCGGTGTACTTGATTGTTTGTATTTGGGTAATGCGGTTTGGGGTGTAGTTGATTGTTTGTATTTGGGTAATGTGGTTTGGGGTGTACTTGATTGTTTGTATTTGGGTAATGCGGTTTGGGGTGTAGTTGATTGTTTGTATTTGGGTAATGTGGTTTGGGGTGTACTTGATTGTTTGTATTTGGGTAATGCGGTTTGGGGTGTACTTGATTGTTTGTATTTGGGTAATGCGGTTTGGGGTGTAGTTGATTGTTTGTATTTGGGTAATGTGGTTTGGGGTGTACTTGATTGTTTGTATTTGGGTAATGCGGTTTGGGGTGTACTTGATTGTTTGTATTTGGGTAATGCGGTTTGCGGTGTACTTGATTGTTTGTATTTGGGTAATGCGGTTTGGGGTGTAGTTGATTGTTTGTATTTGGGTAATGTGGTTTGGGGTGTACTTGATTGTTTGTATTTGGGTAATGCGGTTTGGGGTGTAGTTGATTGTTTGTATTTGGGTAATGTGGTTTGGGGTGTACTTGATTGTTTGTATTTGGGTAATGCGGTTTGGGGTGTACTTGATTGTTTGTATTTGGGTAATGCGGTTTGGGGTGTAGTTGATTGTTTGTATTTGGGTAATGTGGTTTGGGGTGTACTTGATTGTTTGTATTTGGGTAATGCGGTTTGGGGTGTACTTGATTGTTTGTATTTGGGTAATGCGGTTTGGGGTGTACTTGATTGTTTGTATTTGGGTAATGCGGTTTGGGGTGTACTTGATTGTTTGTATTTGGGTAATGCGGTTTGGGGTGTACTTGATTGTTTGTATTTGGGTAATGCGGTTTGGGGTGTACTTGATTGTTTGTATTTGGGTAATGCGGTTTGGGGTGTACTTGATTGTTTGTATTTGGGTAATGCGGTTTGGGGTGTACTTGATTGTTTGTATTTGGGTAATGCGGTTTGCGGTGTGCTTGATTGTTTGTATTTGGGTAATGCGGTTTGGGGTGTACTTGATTGTTTGTATTTGGGTAATGCGGTTTGGGGTGTACTTGATTGTTTGTATTTGGGTAATGCGGTTTGGGGTGTACTTGATTGTTTGTATTTGGGTAATGCGGTTTGCGGTGTGCTTGATTGTTTGTATTTGGGTAATGCGGTTTGCGGTGTACTTGATTGTTTGTATTTGGGTAATGCGGTTTGGGGTGTACTTGATTGTTTGTATTTGGGTAATGCGGTTTGGGGTGTACTTGATTGTTTGTATTTGGGTAATGCGGTTTGGGGTGTACTTGATTGTTTGTATTTGGGTAATGCGGTTTGGGGTGTACTTGATTGTTTGTATTTGGGTAATGCGGTTTGGGGTGTACTTGATTGTTTGTATTTGGGTAATGCGGTTTGGGGTGTACTTGATTGTTTGTATTTGGGTAATGCGGTTTGCGGTGTGCTTGATTGTTTGTATTTGGGTAATGCGGTTTGCGGTGTACTTGATTGTTTGTATTTGGGTAATGCGGTTTGGGGTGTACTTGATTGTTTGTATTTGGGTAATGCGGTTTGGGGTGTACTTGATTGTTTGTATTTGGGTAATGCGGTTTGGGGTGTACTTGATTGTTTGTATTTGGGTAATGCGGTTTGGGGTGTACTTGATTGTTTGTATTTGGGTAATGCGGTTTGGGGTGTACTTGATTGTTTGTATTTGGGTAATGCGGTTTGGGGTGTACTTGATTGTTTGTATTTGGGTAATGCGGTTTGCGGTGTGCTTGATTGTATTTGGGTAATGCGGTTTGGGGTGTACTTGATTGTTTGTATTTGGGTAATGCGGTTTGCAGTGTGCTTGATTGTTTGTATTTGGGTAATGCGGTTTGCGGTGTGCTTGATTGTTTGTATTTGGGTAATGCGGTTTGGGGTGTACTTGATTGTTTGTATTTGGGTAATGCGGTTTGCGGTGTGCTTGATTGTTTGTATTTGGGTAATGCGGTTTGCGGTGTGCTTGATTGTTTGTATTTGGGTAATGCGGTTTGCGGTGTACTTGATTGTTTGTATTTGGGTAATGCGGTTTGGGGTGTACTTGATTGTTTGTATTTGGGTAATGCGGTTTGCGGTGTACTTGATTGTTTGTATTTGGGTAATGCGGTTTGCGGTGTGCTTGATTGTTTGTATTTGGGTAATGCGGTTTGCGGTGTGCTTGATTGTTTGTATTTGGGTAATGCGGTTTGGGGTGTGCTTGATTGTTTGTATTTGGGTAATGCGGTTTGCGGTGTACTTGATTGTTTGTATTTGGGTAATGCGGTTTGGGGTGTACTTGATTGTTTGTATTTGGGTAATGCGGTTTGGGGTGTACTTGATTGTTTGTATTTGGGTAATGCGGTTTGGGGTGTACTTGATTGTTTGTATTTGGGTAATGCGGTTTGCGGTGTACTTGATTGATACCGTGCTGTACTCACCTTAGTAAGACTGTTTGTCATTAGAATTTTTTGTCATACTTACATTTTCAAACACTACAACCACTTGTTGGAAATACTAAAGTTATGAGGTAAATTATTGATCTAATCTGTTCAACATCTCTCAATACATATTTATGGCACAGTGCAGAATATACAACAGTTGTGCCAGTCGGCATGGATTTGTTAAGGGAGGGTCGTGTCTGACTAACTTGATTGAATTTTTTGAGCAGGTAACAAGGAGGGTCGATGAGGGTAACACTTTTGATGTAGTGTACATGGATTTTAGCAAGGCTTTTGACAAGGTCCCACATGGCAAACTGGTCAAAAAAATAAAAGCCCATGGGATCCAAGGGAAAGTGGCTAGTTGGATCCAAAATTGGCTCAATGGCAGGAAGCAAAGGGTAATGGTCGACGGGTGTTTTTGCGACTGGAAGTCTGTTTCCAGTGGGGTTCCGCAAGGCTCAGTACTAGGCCCCTTGCTTTTTGTGGTATATATTAATGATTTGGACTTGAATGTAGGGGGCTTGATCAAGAAGTTTGCAAATGATACAAAAATTGGTCATATGGTTGATAGTGAGGAGGAAAGCTGTAGACTGTAGGAAGATATCAACGGACTGGTCAGGAGGGCAGAAAAGTGGCAAATGGAACTCAATCCAGAGAAGTGTGAGGTAATGCATTTGGGGAGGGCAAACAAGGCAAGGGAGTTCACAATAATTGGGAGGATACTGAGAGGTGTAGAGGAACAAAGGGACCTTGGAGAGCATGTCCACAGATCCCTGAAGGTAGCAGGACAGGTAGATAAGGTGATTAAAGAGGCATACAGGATACTTTCCTTTATTAGCCGAGGCATAGAATATAACAGCAGGGAGTTTATGCTAGAACTGTATAAAACATTGGTTAGGCCACAGCTTGAATACTGCATACAGTTCTGGTCAACACATTACTGGAAAGATGTGATTGCATTAGAGAGGGTACAGAGGAGATTTACGAGGATGTTGCCAGGGCTGGAGAATTTTAGCTATGAGAAAAGATTGGATAGGCTAAGGATGTTTTCTTTGGAACAAAGGAGGCTGAGGGGAGATTTAATTGAAGTATATAAAATTATGACAGGACTAGATAGAGTGGATAGGGAGGACCTATTTCCCTTAGCAGAAGGGTCAGTGGCCATGGGGCTTAGATTTAAAGTAATTGGTCGAAGGATTAGAGGGGAGCTGAGGAGAATTTTTTTCACTCAGAGGGTGGTGGGGGTCTGGAACTCCCACCACCCTCTGAAAGAAGGCACAGAAGGAGGCCATTCAGCCCATCGTGTCCGTCTGAAAGGGTGGTGGAGGCAGAAACCCTCAACTCATTTAAAAAGTGCTTGGATGTGCACTTGAGTGCCTTAACCTACAGGACTACGGACCAAGAGCTGGAAAGTGGGATTAAACTGGATTGCGCTTTTTCGGCTGGCACGGACACGATGGGCTGAATGGCCTCCTTCTGTGCCGTAACTTTCTATGATTCTATGAAAACTGACGCAGCAGCAACACAACTAAGACAAAGAGGGGAATCTGTAACAGAAACAGAAAATGATGGAAATGCTCAGCAAGTCAGGCGCAGCATCTGTGGAGAGAAACAGTTCTTCTGTTCATTCTCGGGACGTGGGCGTCATTGGCAAAGCCATCGCTAGTTGCCCTGAGAAGGTGGTGGTTGGCTGCCTTCTGTTTAGGGTCGCCAACCCTCCAGGATTATCATGGAGTCTCCAGGAATTAAAGATTGATCTCCTGGACACTGCTTCCAGCGATCCCTGGAGAAAAATTATAAAGGCACTAAAAAAAAATGAGGTTTTTTTCTTCATTTTCTTTGAACACTTACGTTTATTAGTTATAAAAATATTAGACGGGGGAGAAAAGGCTGTTTGACTGACAGTCAAGAATCATCCAAACAGGTAACGAAGAGCCTGTCCTCTTTCCAATTGGAGTGGGAAGGCGATGTGCCACGATGATGGTTGTGTCGGGCGACCAATGGCGGGGGCGTGTGATGATACCTCCAGGAATACGTCCAACCAGAATTGGCAATCCTACTTCTGTTTGATACAACTGAGTGGCTTGCTAGGCCACTTCAGAGGACAGTTAAGAGTCAACGTGGTGTGGGACAGGAGTCAAATAGAGGCCAGACCAGGTAAGGATGTCAGGTTTCATTCCCCAAAGGACATTAGTGAACCAGTTGGGTTTTTACAACAATCCAACAGCTATTTTTAAATTCATTCATGGGATGTGAGCGTCGCTGGCAAGGCCAGCATTTATTGTCCATCCCTAATTGCCCTTGAGAAGGTTGAGGTGAGCCACCTTCTTGAACTGCTGCAGTGCATGTGGTGAAAGTACTCCCAGAGTAGTTCTAGGATTTTAACCCAATGAAGGAACAGTGATATATTTCCAGGTCAGGATGGTGTGTGACTTGGAGGGGAACGTGCAGGTGGTGTTGTTCCCATGCGCCTGATGCCCTTGTCCTTCTAGCTGGTAGAGGCTGTAGATTTGGGAGGTGCTGTCGAAGAAGCCTTGGCGAGTTGCTGCAGTGCATCCTGTGGATGGTGCACACTGCAGCCACAGTGCGCCGGTGGTGGAGGGAGTGAATGTTTAAGGTGGTGGATGGGGTGCCAATCAAGTGGGCTGCTTTGTCCTGGATGGTGTCAAGCTTCTTGAGTATTGTTGGAGCTGCACTCGTCCAGGCAAGTGCAGAGTATTCCATCACATGCCTGACTTGTGCCTTGTAGATGGTGGAAAGGCTTTGGGGAGTCAGGAGTTGAGTCACTTGCTGCAGAATACCCAGCCTCTGACCTGCTCTTGTCACCACAGTATTTATGTGGCTGGTCCAGTTAAGTCTCTGGTCAGTGGTGACCCCAGGATGTTGATGGTGGGGGATTCAGTGATGGTAATGCCATAGAATATCAAGGGGAGGTTAGACTCTCTCTTGTTGGAGATGGTCATTGCCTGGCACGATTGTTACTTGTTTCATGGTCACTTTTACTGACACCAGGTTTTTATTTCCAGATTTGTTTTTATACTAAATTCAAATTCTCAAACTGTCATGGTGGTATTTAAACTCATGTTCTCTGGATTATTAATCCAGGCCACTAGATTATTAGTCCAGAAACACTACCACTACACTAGACAAGGGTGCACGTTGGAGGTGGCGGAAAAAGCACAAGATGATCTTTTGAATGCGAAGGCTTCCACCAGAGCCTCCATTTTCCTCAGCCGAGAATTCCCCTCCACCATGATAAACAGGGCCTTCCATCAAGTCCGGCCCATTTCCTGTGCTTCAGCCTTCACTCCTGCTCCCTCCTCCCAGACCCATGATAGGGTCCCCCATGACCTCATCTTCCACCCTTACACCTTCCATTTTCGACAGGTCACCTTCCACCATTTATGCCAACTCCAACATGATCAGATCACCACCAACAAACACATCTTCCCCTCCCCTCCCCTTTCAGCATTCGGAGGAACTGTACCCTCCATGACAACCTAGTCCACTGTTCCATCACCCCTAACACCCGCTCGCCTTCCCCTGGCACCTTCCTATGTGAGCACAGTGGATAAATCACCTGCCCATTCACCTCATTCCACACCACCATTTTGGGTTGTAAACACTTCTTTCAGGTGAGACTGCGATTTACTATACTTCCTACATCTCAGTATACTGTATTCGCTGCACACGATGCGGTCTCCACAAACGTAGAATAGATGATCGCTTTGCAAACATCTCCATTCTGTTCTCAAACACAACCCTGATCCCCTTGTCACTTGCCACTTTAATTCTCCATCTTACTCCCGCTCTCTGTCCTTTGCCTTCTACACTGTTCCACTGAAGCTCAACTCAAGCTTGAGCAACGGCACCTCATATTTCTACTGGGTGCTTCGCAGCTGTCTGGCCTTCATATTGAGTTCACAACTTCACAACTTAACCACAGTGGATGCTGATAAAGTGAAGTGGGTATACCAATGTTTCTGGGGATGGGGGGAGGGAGCGGGTGGGTGCTTGGAGTGGGGACCACCCCCCCACCCCCCCACCCCCCATCAGTACACTGCAGGCGGGGTGGTCTGCATAGGAATATTATAACAGGAGGAGGCCATTCAGCCCCTCAAGCCTGTTCTGCCATTCAATTAGATCATGGCTGATCTGTATCTTAACTCCATCTACCTGCTTTGTTTCCATATCCCTTAATAGCCTTGCCTAACAAAAATCCATCAATCTCAGTTTTGAAATTTCCATTTGACCCCCAGCCTCAACCTTTTGGGGGAGAGAGTTCCAGATTTCCACCACCCTTTGTGTGAAGAAGTGCTTCCTGACATCACCCCTGAACGGCCTAGCCCTAATTTTAAGATTTTGCCCCCTTGACTTGCTTTCTCCTTTCACCAGATTCCTGTGCCACTTGAGCTTTCTCCACTTTACCAGATTTTCATGCTGCTCCTCTTCAACTTAACTAACGATTCACACATCCTCTGGGTCTTGTATGTCTTTTATTTTTCTCGTTTCTCTCATCATATCTCCTTTGGCTCATAGTATTATCACATCTCCTGTCCACTGAATACTTGATGGATCATCTTATTCTTATGTATATTTTTTCCCTCCCCTTTGCCTTGCTCTGTTCCTTCTTGTAATATTTTCTGGTTTTGATGAAGGGCCATGTGCCTGAGACGTTATTTCCGTTTCTCTCCACAGATATTATGCCTGACTTGCTGAGCATTTCCAACATTTTCTGTTTTTGTTTCAGACAAAGAGGGATTTCTTTCCCCTGGTCCCATCACTGATAGCATTGCGTATTGTTCTTCAGGGGAAATTAGGAGGAAAAAAATGCAATTATTAAAATTCCCACATACAGAGTGCGGGTGTGGGGTTTTGCATTGGTAGACTCCACTATTACAATACTCTTAAGACATGCTGTATAGCTAAATGTCATCTTTTAAAGTGATTTATGCAAACGAGTCCCACAAACAGCAGCAAGATAAATGACTACTTAATCCGTTCTGATGATGTTGGTTGAGGGATAAATGATGGCCTCAGTACAAAGTGAGAGCTTCCCAGCTGTTCTTCGAAAAATCCTATGGGATTTGTGTCTAAGGAAGTTGTAAACAATTTTACAACACGAAGTTATAGTCCAGCAATTTTATTTTAAATTCACAAGCTTTCGGAGGCTTCCTCCTTCCTCAGGTGAACGATGTGGAAATGAAATCCTCGAAATGAAATCGCATTTATAATTCACAGAACAATGCTTGGTGATTACAGACAGTTTTTTCAACTGCCCGTTGCCAAGGCAATCAGTGTGCAGACAGACAGGTGTTACCTGCCAGGTCTCAGAATATACAAATCACCAAAAAAAAACAAACAAAAAAAAAACACAGAGATAGAGAGGTAGAAACATAGAAAAGACAGCAACTGACCCGTTATATTAAAAACAGATAACATTTGTTCGCTGGTGGGGTAACATGTAGCGTGACATGAACCCAAGATCCCGGTTGAGGCCGTCCTCATGGGTGCGGAACTTGGCTATCAATTTCTGCTTGACGATTTTGCGTTGTCGTGTGTCTCGAAGGCCGCCTTGGAGTACGCTTACCCGAAGGTCGGTGGATGAATGTCCATGACTGCTGAAGTGTTCCCCGACTGGGAGGGAACCCTCCTGTTTGGCGATTGTTGCGCGGTGTCTGTTCATCCGTTGTCGCAGCGTCTGCATGGTCTCGCCAATGTACCATGCTCTGGGGCATCCTTTCCTGCAACGTATGAGGTAGACAACGTTGGCCGAGTCACAGGAGTATGAACCATGCACCTGGTGGGTGGTGTCCTCTCGTGTGATGGTGGTATCTGTGTCGATGATCTGGCATGTCTTGCAGAGGTTACCGTGGCAGGGTTGTGTGGTGTCGTGGACGCTGTTCTCTTGAAAGCTAGGTAATTTGCTGCGAACGATGGTCTGTTTGAGGTTGGGTGGCTGTTTAAAGGCGAGTAGTGGAGGTGTGGGGATGGCCATAGCGAGGTGTTCGTCGTCATTGATGACATGTTGAAGGCTGCGGAGAACATGGCGTAGTTTCTCCGCTCCGGGGAAGTACTGGACGACAAAGGGTACTCTGTTGGTTGCGTCCCGTGTTAGTCTCCTGAGGAGGTCTATGCGATTTTTTGCTGTGGCCCGTCGGAACTGTCGATCGATGAGTCGAGCGTCATATCCCGTTCTTACTAGGGCGTCTTTCAGCGTCTGTAGGTGTCCATCGCGTTCCTCCTCGTCTGAGCAGACCCTGTGTATTCGCAGGGCCTGTCCATAGGGGATGGCCTCTTTGACGTGGTTAGGGTGGAAGCTGGAAAAGTGGAGCATCGTGAGGTTGTCCGTGGGCTTGCGGTAGAGTGAGGTGCTGAGGTGCCCGTCTTTGATGGAGATTCGTGTGTCCAAGAAAGAAACTGATTCTGAGGAGTAGTTCTAAGGAAGTTGTTAGCGATGCATCTCTGAGCAACCCTCAATACCTGTGGTCAGCTAGGAGATGAGTCACATTTCAACTGGTGTTATATTTAGGGTTGCCAACTCTGCTTGGAGGTTTCATCCCATTGACCTCCTTTCTCCAACCGCCACGTTTCACGCGCACGCCATTGGTTTCCCGACGCGAAGCTTGGATAATAATGGCGGCGACAATACCCACAATCCTCTGTGCTCCAGAAACCAGTCTATCCATTGTATGGTTGTACTGGAGCGGGCAGGTAAGGTCAACGTTGCACCCCGGGCTCGTTAAGCGGCCCCGTTGTTTGTTGCGAGTCTGAGCAAACGGGAGAAGAAAATGTGGCGATGATTTTTCTCCTGAATTGCTCGCAGGAGTGCCTGGGAGACGAATCTTTCACTCTGGGAGACTCCAGGAAGGTTTGCAACCTCAGTTATATTGCAGCTCTGCTGGGGGCAGAACAGTGACTGACTCAATTTTAATTATAATGGGTTTGTGGCAGGCAATTTGAAGTGAACTAATTTGGGCATCATATATGAAACTATGGTTACAAAAGTAAATCTTGATTCATATTCCCAACATATTGCTTAGAGGAGAAGGCCCTGCAGCCACATTGTGCTACTTTTGGGATTTTATTTCTCCCTCATAGGATGTGGCTAGTGTTTGGGATTTGAAATTAATATTTATTTTCCAACACCCTGTTAATATTGCATTGTGCAATATTACTCAACGTTTCTCTGTGTTAAACTAAGATTTACTACAGCTTTCTTTTTGTGCCAAAATAGATAAACACAAGCTGATGAAAATAAAACCCTCATAAAAATGATGGGCTCCATCACGGAGATTTGCTCCATTTATACTGCAGCGCAGATTTGGGACAGCCACACAAGAATGAGATTTGCTCAGTTGCAGTTGATCAGAATTCGGGAATGAGGTTTTACAGGAACTGAGCAGATGGGGTTGTGACACATGCACAGTTAAAATAACATTATATTCATGACTTTAGTAATCTGGCATTGTCCGGGGAATTAGACAATTAGACAGAGATTACAACACGGAAATAGATCGTTGGGCCCCACCAGTCTGTGTTGGTGTTTAAAAGAAAGACTTGCATTTATACTGTGTCTTTCACAATTTCAGGACATCACAAAGCGCTTTACAGTACATGTGAAGTGTAGTCGCTGTTGTAATGTAGGAAACGAGCAGCCAAATTACACACAGCAAAATCCCACAAACAGCAATGAGATAATGACCAGATAATCTGTTTTAGTGATGTTGGTTGAAGGATAAATATTGGCCAGGACACCGGGGAGAACTCACCTGCTCTTCTTCAAAATATTGCCATCAGATCTTTTACTTCCACCTGAGAGGGCAGGCAGGGCCTCGGTTTAACGTCTCATCCGAAAGACAGTACCTCCGACAGTGCAGCACTCCTTCAGTATTGCACTTTATCCTCCACACAAACAGTATCCTAATCCCATGTGCCTGACCTGTTCGAACATCCCTTTATTCCCCTTTCCTTCGACCACCTATCTAACCTATTTTTAAATGTTGACATCATCTTTGCATCAATCACTAACTCTGGTAGTGCAGCCACAGTTTCACAACCCTCTGTGTATAATCATTTCTCCTGCTCTCGGTCCTAAATCTCTGACATTTAATCTTACATCTATGTCCTCTCATTCTAGACCCTCAATCACTGGAAGTACTTTGTTCTTATCTACCATATTCACATCCCTTCATAATTTTAAGCACCTCCATCTAATGACCCCAGAATCTCCTCTATTCTAATTAAAACCGTTTCTTTTTAAGTCTTTGCTTGTATTTATATTTCCTCAAACCAGGCAGCATCCTAGTGAACCCACTCTATTGCCTCAACATCCTTCCTATGGTGTGGATTCCAAAACTGCTCATTTTCCTGCCCTGAAGCCGTTGATTCTACATAGAATCATACAGCACAAAAGGTGGCCTTTCAGCCCATTATGTCTGTGGCAGCTCTTTGGAAGAGCTATCCAATTATTCCCACTCTCCTGTCCTTTGCCCATAGGCCTGTAAGTTTCTCCTTTTCAAGTATTTATCCAATTCCCTTTTGAAAGTTACTATCGAATCTGCTTCCACCACCTTTTCTCTTGCAGGTACAGGTTCCACCAACACCAGCTCACCCAAATTGCCATCCCCACTTTCAAGTCAATCGATACAGGCCAGAATGGCAAAGGCTCATCACGAACTATAATAGGAAGGAGGACCCAACAGAAACTGTCACTAGTGGGAGCCATTTAACTTTACTACTGGAGGCAGTCCCATCAATTGGAGGCACCCACCAAGACCAAGGAAAGCTTTGGTGCCTCGGCTACATCTGCATTGGCACCTTTACATAACTGTGTTGCCTCCAGTGGTATATTTGCCATCAACATCAACCCTGTAGTATAAAGAGGGATCACAGAACAAGTGGTGATTCTGCTCCCTGAATAGAAAGAAACAACTTGCATTTATATTGCACTTTTCAAGACATCCCAACACGTGTGACATTCAATATAGGGAAACATGGCAGCCAATGAGAGCGCATGGAAATGGAGGCAACCTATAGAGAATTGGTTCAGCGGTATCATAGTAGGTACAGCACAGGAGGAGGCCATTCAACCCATCGTGCCTGTGCCAGCTCTTTGAAAGAGGTATCCAATTAGCCTCATTCCCCTGCTCTTCCCCATAGCCCTGTAAGTTTTTCCCCTTCAAGTATTTATCCGATTCACTTTTGAAAGTTACTATTGAATCTGCTTCCACCGTCCTTTCAGGCAGCGCATTCCAGATCATTACAACTCGCTGCATAAAAAAATGTTTCCTCATGTCGCCTCTGGTTCTTCTGCCAATCACCTTAAATCTGTGTCCTCTGGTTACCGACCCTTCTGCCACTGGAAACAGTTTCTCCTTATTTATTCTAACAAAACCGTTCATGACTTTGAACACTTCTATTAAATCTCCCCTTAACCATCTCTGTTCCAAGGAGAACAACCCCAGCTCCTCCAGTCTTTCCACATAACTGAAGTCCCTCATCCCTGGGTCCATTCTAGTAAATCTCTTCTGCACCCTCTCCAAGGCCTTGACATCCTTCTTAAAGTCCCTCATCCAAGCCTTTGTTACCTCTAGACTGGACTATTCCAATGCTCTCCTGGCTGGTCTCCCATCTTCCACCTTCCAAAGTGTTGAGTTCATCCAAAACTCTGCTGCCCGTATCCAAACTCGCACCAAGTCCCGTTCACCCATTACCCCTGTGCTCGCTGACCTACATTGGTTCCCGGACTGGGAATGTCTCGATTTTAAAACTCTCACCTTTGTTTTCAAATCCCTCAATGGCCTCGTCCTTCCCTATCTCTGTAACCTCCTCCAACCCTACAACCCTCCGAGATCTCTGCGCTCCTCCAATTCTTGCCTCTTGCGCATTCCTGATTTAATTGCTCCACCATTGGCGGTCGTGCCTTCACCTGCCTAGGCTCTAAGCTCTGGAATTCCCTCCCTAAACCTGCCTGCCTCTCCATCTTTCTCTCCTCCTTTAGCATGCTCCTTAAAACCTACCTCTTTGACCAAGCTTTTGATCACCTGTCCTAATATCTCCTTATGTGGCTCGGTGTCAAATTTTGTTTGATAATGCTCCTGTGAAGCACTTTGGGACATTTCACTACATTAAAGGTGCTATATAAATGCAAGTTGTTGTTGTGTGGTGCACAGAATTGAACACAATACTCCAACTGAGGCCTAACCAGTGTTTTATAAAGGTTTAGCATAACGTCCTTGCTTTTGTACTCTATGCCTCTATTAATAAAGCCCAGGATTCCATATGGACATATGGATTTTAACAGCCTTATCCAAACTTGTCCTGCCATCTTCAAAGATTTGTGTACATGCACCTCCAGGTCTCTCTGTTCCTGCACCCCCTTTAAAATTGTACCCTTTAGTTTATATTGCCTCTCCTCATTCTTCCTACCAAAATGTATCACTTCACACTTCTCTGCGTTAAATTTCATCTGCCGTGTGTCTGCCCATTTCACCAGTCTGTCTACGTCCCCCTGAAGTCTGTTACTATCCTCTACATTGTTTACTACATTTCTGAGTTTTGTGTCATCTGCAAACTTTGAAATTATACCCTCTGTACCCAAGTCCAGGTCATTAATATATATCAAAAAGAGCAGTGGTCCTAATACTGACCCCTGGGGAACACCACTGTATACTTCCCTCCAGTCTGAAAAACAACTGCTCACTGCTACTCTCTGCTTTCTGTCCCTTCGTCAATTTTGTATCCATGCTGCCACTGTCCCTTTAATCCCATGGGCTTTAATTTTGCTAACACATCAATTATGTGGTACTTTATCAAATGCCTTTTGAAAGTCCTTATACACAACATCAACCGCATTACCCTCATCAACCCGCTCCGTTACTTCATCAAAGAACACAATTTTCCTTTTACAAATCCGTGCTGACTTTCATTTATTAGCCCATACTTTTCCAAGTGCCAATTAATTTTGTTCCAGATTATTGTCCCTAAAAGTTTCCCCACCACCGACGTTAGGCTGACTGGCCTGTAATTGCCGGGTTTATCCCTCTTTTTTTGAACAAGGGTGTAACATTTGCAGTCCTCCAGTCCTCTGGCACCGTCCCCATATCTAAGGATCATTGGAAGACTGTGGCCAGAGCCTCCGCAATTTCCATCCTTACTTCCATCAGTAACCGAGGATGCATCCCATCTGGACTGGGTGATATTTCTACATTGAGGACTGCCAATCTTTTAAGTATCTCCTCTTTATTTTTATCCTATCCAATATCACTACTACCTCCTCCTTTACTCTACAGTGGCAGCATCCTCTTCTCTAGTGAAGACGGATGCGAAGTTTTCATTTAGTACCTCAGGCATAACCTATGCTCCACAAGAAGGTCTCCTTTTTTGTCCCTAATCAGTCCTACCCTTCCTTTGACTACCTTTTACTATTTATATGTTTAGAAAAGACTTTTGGGTTCCCTTTTGTGTTAGCCGCTAATCTATTCTCATACTCTCTGTCCCTCTTATTCCCTTTTTTAGATCTCCTCTGTACTTTCTATATTCAGCCTGGTTCTCTACTGTATTATGAACCTTACATTCGTCATAAGCCTCCGTTTTCAGTTTCATTTTAATCTCTACATTTTTAGTTATCCAGGGAGCTCTAGCTTTGGATGTCCTTTCTTTCCTAGGGATGTGTCTACTCTGTACCTGAATCATCTCCTCCTTGAAGGCCTCTCATTGTTCAATTACTGTTTTGCCGACCAATTTTTGCTTCCAATCCACCTGGGCAAAATCCCTTTTTAACTCACTGAAATTTGCCCTCCTCCAGTTAAGTATTTTCACATTTGATTGTTCCTTGTCTTTTTCCATAACTATTCTAAACTCCACTTGCCCACTTCATTCCCCAGAACTAGATCCAGCACTGCTTCCTTCCTCATTGGGCTGGAAACACACTGTTCCAGAAAGTTCTCTTGAATGCATTTCAGGAATTCCTCCCCCTTTTTGTCCTTTACATTATCACTACTCTATAGTTCCTGTATTGTTCTGAAATTTGCCTGCAAATTTGCTCCTTTATCTCCTTCCCAATATTTGGTGGCCTATAGTATACACCCAGTAGTATAATAGCTCCACTATTGTTCCATAATTCTAATCAAATAGATTCTGCCTTTGACCCCTCAACTACATCATCCCTTTCCAGTGCTTTAATAGTTTCCTTGATCAATACTGCCACCCCTCTCCTTTCTTTCCTTCCCTATCTTTCCTGAATACCCCTTGTATCCAGGAATATTAAGTTCCCAATCCTCTCCTTCTTTGAGCCAGATCTCTGTTATTGCCACTATATCATAGTCCCATTTGGTGACTTGTGCCTGCAGCTCACCAACCTTATTTACCACACTACATGCATTTACACATTTACACACCTACACTCTAAACTCATCCTAGATTTCCTCACATTTGCCCCCTGCCTGATCCCTCCTATTTCTGAACTATTCTTTACTCTAGTGCTATTTGTCCCTCCAGTCCTTTTTGCACCTTGTTTCTCCCCTCTAATGTTTCATCCTGGTGCCCATCCCCCTACCAAATTAGCTTAAACCTCCCCCACCGCACTAGTTAACCTCCCCGCGAGGACATTGGTCCCAGCTCTGTTGAGGTGCAACCCGTCCATCTTGTACAGGTCCCTCCTGCCCCAGAACTGGTCCCAATGCCCCAGGAATCTGAAGCCCTCCCTCCTGCACCATTTATCCAGCCACGCATTTACCTGTCTTATCCCACTATTCCGATACTCCCTAGTGTGAGACAAAGAGTATGGATAATGGGTATGGACTCAAATTGGCAGCATGTGACTAATGGTGTCCTCCAGAGATCTGTACTGGGGCCGCAGCTTTTCACTATATTTATAAATGACTTAGATGAAGGAACAGAGTGCAGTATATAAGTTTGCTGGCAACACTAAGTTAGGTTGCACAGTAAATAGTGTGGATGGGAGCAGAAAGTTGAAAGTGGACATTGATAGATTAAGTGAGTGGGCAAAACTGTGGCAAATGGAGTTCAATGTGGGAAAGTGTGAGGTCATCCACTTTGGATCTAAGAAAGAGAGATCAGAGTATTTTCTAAATGACGAGAAGCCAGGAACTGTGGATGAGCAGAGAGATTTAGGGGTCCAAATCACTAAAAGCTACTGGACAGCTACAAAAAATAATTAAAAAGGCTAATGGAATGTTGGCCTTTATCTCAAGGAGGCTGGATTACAAAGGGGTGGGAGTGATGTTACAGCTGTACAGAGTGCTGGTTGGACCCCATCTGGAGTACTGTGTTCAGTTCTGGGCACCGCACCTCAGGAAGGATATATTGGCCTTGGAGGGGGTGCAGCACTGATTCACCAGAATGATACCGGGGCTAAAAGGGTTAATTTATGAGGACAGGTTGTGTAGACTAGGCTTGTATTCCCTCAAGTATAGAAGATTAAGGGGTGATCTAATTGAATTTTTTAAGATGATTAAAGGATTTGATAGGGTAGATAGAGAGAAACTATTTCCTCCAGTAGGAGAGTCCAGATCAAGGGGGCATAACCTCAAAATTAGAGCTAGGCTGTTCAGGGGTGATGTCAGAAAGCAATTCTTCACACAAAGAGTAATGGAAATCTGGAACTCTCTCCCCCAAAAAGCTGTTGAGGCTGGGGGTCAATTGAAAATGTCAAAACTAAGATTGATGGATTTTTGATGGGTAAGGGTATTAAGGGTTACAGAATCAAGGCGGGTAAATGGAGTTAAGCTACAGATCAGCCATGATCTAATTGAATGGCAGAACAGGCTTGAGGGACTGAATGGCCTCCTCCTGTTCCTATATTACTGTGTGCACACAGCAACATCCTACAAACAGCAATGAGATTAATGACCAGATAGTCTGTTTTAGTCATCTTGGTAATGCGTAAATGTTGGCCAGGACACCAGGAGAATTCTCTTGTTCCTCTCTGAATGTTGCCCTGGGATTTTTTACATTTATCTGAGCGGGCAAATGGGGCCTCAGTCTAAGGTCCCTCCGACAGTGCAGCACTCCCTCAGTACCGGACTGGAGTGTCAGCCTGGGTCACGTGCAAAGTCCTGGAGTTGGGCTTGAACTGGTGATCTTCTAACATAGAGGCGAGAGTGCTGCCACTGCGCCAAGCTGGTACTGCCTGCATATGATGCAAGAACCGATCACAGGCTGTCACATCTGTGCAGCTCCAGGACAGCACAGACAGGCAGCTGTGAATCTCTCAAGGTGACAGTACTAAGACATAATCGGGCTGAAAAAGCTTGGGTCACCATCCCAGCAACTATGCTGGGATCATGCCCACTGGTGACCTCTGGTGTTGACCTTGCTGAAGCATCCAGGAACAGTGGGAGGTCAAGTCACGTAGATGATCCAGACAGGCACCTGTGCCCCTAAGGGCATATCTGAGGCTCCTGGCTGTTGAAGAAGGCCAGGATTTCTGGTATAGAGAGCCATGGAGCATTTTGGTACTGTTTCTGTGTGCCAGGGACCCAAGATGATCCATTGTCTCCCCCCCCACCTCCCCTCCCCCCTTTATAAGGGGAATTAAATTTTCTGGTGGTCCAGGCCACAACCCAAGCCCAGACCCCGAGGTGGGCCCCACATCCATCCTTCGGCAGACTGGAATGGCTCCTTGCACTGTATGTACCAACCATCGATCTCGCCCTAACTTGCTTCTAGGCTCTTGCCCCTCCATGTCAATGAACTTGTTCAAGGAGATACTCTGATTTCTCACCACATAAAGGGGAAGAAAAACACTCTGGGTCACTTTTCTCCAAAAACCAATCTCTTACTTTCAACTGATAATGAAGCAACCAACAGGAATGGAGGAGTAATGGGCAGTCAACTACCTTAATGAGGACTTGAAACTGTCACATCTTTCATTTCTTCCAGTTCTGACGAAAGGTCACGGACCTGAAACGTTAACTCTGTTTCTTTCTCCACAGATGCTGCCTGACTGCTGAGTGTTTCCAGCATTTTCTGTTTTTATTTCAGATTTCCAGCACCCGCAGTATTTTGCTTTCGACCTCAATGAGGTTTTAAACTCCCGATCAGGAAGCTGTAAATTGTAGTCCCAGGGCTGCGTGTTACAATTACTCACCTCCATTTAGATAAACTGCCTGACGAAGAGGCTCACTTTGGCACAGCACTCTGCTTCACTACTTGGAAAATTGAGCCAACCCATTGCACATGGCCCTGCATCGTTACACTGACCTATTGGTTGATCACAGAGATGCAGGCAGAATAGGAAGTGACAATGTAAAAATAAAAGCAATTCATGAGTATTTTCTTTCCGGTTTGCTGTTTGTCCTTGTTATAAAGTTACACAAGACAATCCAGAAACCTGGAACAAAAGGTTAAAGATTTACAGAAGCGAACTTTGCAATGCTGAAGAAAGAAACAAAGTTAATAAATGCACAAAGCATTAATGGTTTTAAAGATTGAGGGCGCTAAATTTGGCCGTTGTTTTGGCGCTACACGGCCTCTCCGACGTTCAAGATGGCATCTTGGATGCACACGCACATTTCCTGCGTGACGTGCAGCAGACGCAATCTTGGTACAGGAGTTAACGCAGGCGCAAATACCGGACGCTGGAAGCATGTAACGTAGGGAGAAAATGTATGCAATCAATGTGCAACACTGATTTAAAGTGTTATCATTTTCGACCTTAACGCTCAACTCAACGCACCATCTTATCCCGACCATCGGAACCTGTGTTCAGATGGTCGGGGATAAGTGCCTGAAGGACCCCCCACCAGCACTATTTAAAGGGCCAGGCAGGTGTTGCAGGTTAGTTGCTGGATTATTGCTTCTGGCTGCTGGAGGAGTAGGAAGTGTTTTTTGAAGCTCTCTATTCTTATTGAGAGTTCCTACACTACTTTTGAGAGTGGTTTGGCAGGTACTGCCTTACAGGTCGGAAAGTTACAACCCTGGTGGAACAACATTCCTGGCAACCATGGGCAGTCTGCTAGGGCTCCCGCTGGACATTGAGCACGACTGGGAGCATGCAGAGAGGCCATGCATAGCAGGTCAAGCTGCGAGGAGAGGGAGGATGAGGAGGTGCAGGGCACTGAGCAGGAGGCCCTACCCGATGAGGGCCTTCAGGGATCAATTCTCTTACCTCAACATGACCGAGGAGGATTGCATCCGACGCCTGAGGTTCACCAAGGAAGCCATGACCGAGATCTGTCAACTGGTGCAGCCACAACTGCAGCCTCAGAGCAGGGCGAGGACAGCATTGCCTGGGGCTGTGAAGGTCACCTTGGTGCTGAATTTCTACGGCTCAGGATCATTTCAGGCCTCTGCTGGTGACATGTGCAACATCTCGCAGTATGCAGTGCACTGCTGCATAAGGGAGGTCACAGACGCACTGTACCACATGAGGAACAGGTTCATCACCTTCCATCTCCACAGAGACAAGCAGAACGAGCGAGCACGGGGGTTCGCCCGCATTGCTGGCTTCCCCATGGTGCGGGGTACCATTGACTGCACGCATATTGCTCTGCAAGCCCCGCAGATCAACTCAGCCATCTCCGTCAACCGAAAGGGCTTCCACTCCCTCAACATGCAGCTGGTGTGCGACCACACGCATCGAATCATGGAGGTCGATGCCCGCTACCCTGGGAGTAGTCACAACGCCTTTGTCATGCAGCAGTCCAATGTGCCAGCTATCTTTCACATGACTCGGCAAGTTAAAGGCTGGCCATTGGGCGACAAGGGCTATCCCCTCACGCCATGGCTCATGACACCGGCACATGTGCACAGCAGGCCTATAATGAGAGGAGAGCCATGCTGCCACACGAAACATCGTGGCGCACACCATTGGCCTCCTCAAACAATGCTTCCGCTGCCTGGACCGGTCTGGAGGAGCCCTGAAGTGCTCCCCTGAGTTGCTGCACAACCTCGCCATTAAGAGGGACCAGCCTTTGCCACGAATGATCGGAGAAGATCCTGAGCCAGAAGTGGAGGAGGAGGAGGCTGAGGAGGAAGAGGCTGAGGAGGAGGAGGAGCCGGAAGAGGAAGTGGAGGAAGACGGAAGGGTGCATCAGGGACCACACGCCTTGTTTGCAAGGGCTCTGCGTGCTCGCCTGATCCGTGCCCGTTATCAATAATTGGAACTACACCAACAGTCCTACATTCCCCATCTTTCCGCTCCCACAAGACAATCAAATCGCCCTCCATCTGATTACACATTGGTGTCCCTCTCAGCTCATTGCACAAATAAAAACCACCACCAAATGCAAAATCAAACTCTCATTTATGGATGAATAAATGAAATTATGGAAACACAACAGAACTATTCACCCTTGTGCATTCCCTTAGTGCTTTTTATTCGTGTGCCTTTACCTATCCTAGTGCTCCTACGAGGTGCTTCCCCAGTCGCTGGAGCGTGGGTGGTGGGAGGCTGCTGGCCTTCAATGGAGGAGCGTGCAGATTGCCTCGGAGGACGACCTCGAGCAGCTCTGGGCCGGGAGGGTCCGGCTTCAGACTGCACCATCTCAGCATGGGCTGCAGCAGTCTGGCCTGGCTGGCCAATAGGCAACAACAGGGGCACTGGCGGAGTGGCAGGAGTGGGAGCAGGAATGCTGTTGTCCTGAGAGAGGACAGCAGGTCTGACTGCCATGGCGCCACTGCCACTCTTCTGGGGCGGTGCCTCAGCACCCCTGGTGATCAGCTGGAGAACGGATTGCTGGAGTGCTGTGAGGCCCTGGAAGCCCCGTTCCACAGTGGTCCCCAGAGCCACGATAGCAGCAGCCTGAGCTTCCAAGGCAGCAGTCTGAGCTGCAAATGCAGCAGTCAGACCATGGATGGCAGTTGTTTGTGCTGCAATGGAAGCCGCGACATCAGCCATCAGACACTGCATCATGGTGGGTTCCACAGGTGCGCTGATGGAGGTGACCACCCGTTCCATGTTGGAAAGGATGGGCTCCAAGCTCTGTGCAAAGCCCTGCGCCCAGTTGGAGCTGGACTCCTCCATGTCCCTTCTCATTGTGCGCAGACTTTCTGGCAGGCTTTCCAGTGCCCCAAGCATTTGTTGGTATACGCCCATCAGCCATCTTCTGTAGCCTGGCCCATCGAAGTCCTCATCTGACTCCTCTGCAGCAGAACTAGTGAGCGACCTCACCCTCCGGCGAGCTGGCACCTGTGGTATCCGTTCCCTCCGCCCCGGCTCCTGCGCACTTGTTCTCGGTGTCTCACCATGTGCAGATCCCTCCTCTAACCTAACCTCTAAAGGACGCACAGTGTCAGTCTCTGAGCTGGTGGAAGCAAGTGTCGGATCGAGTGACGGTGTGGCTTCAGTGTCTCCCTCCTCCTCCTCCTCCTCCTCCTCGGACGGTGCCTCCACATGTTCCTGGGTATCTGCAATGACAAAGGGAAACAGGTTGAGTTGTGGAGTGGGGAGAGGAGCAAGTAAGAGGTGTGTGCTGACAGCATGTGCAGCACATGATTCAGAAAAGATTATGGGAGGAGGGAGATGTGGAAAAGGAGAAGGAGCATTAGATATGCAGAGACCCCCTTCACCGGGACCTCCAGCGCGGCACGTTGTGATGGCTGCAGCGACGGCCCGCCCAATGATCCTAAGCACTGCCTCCTCTAGTGGGGTGAGGACGTGTAAACATGCCCATCCACCCTCCAGTCCCTCCTGCTGCCGGCTGTTACGCGCCACCTTCTCCTGCAAAGCAGAGGACAGTGTGTCAGTGAGTGTCCTGCAAGGTGTGTGGGTGATGTGCCTGTTGTGGTCGAATAGCTGCCAGTTTGCATGACTTGTGAGTGGTGGTTGTGTGGCCTGCAAGTATGGTACTATGTGCGGGTGAGATGCAGCATTGCGTATGGATGGGCAGTGTTTGTTGGTGGGTGGGTGACGGGGTGTCATGCGTGGTGCAGTGGTGCAGTTGGTAGGATGTGCCACTTGACACTTGTATTCACTTACCTTGACCATTCGTGTCAAATCATTGAACTTCTTCCGGCACTGCACCCACGTGCGTGGTACAATGCTCCTAGCTTTTTAGTGCCTGCTGCATTTAACCTATCCCTGCAATCAGTTAGGGCCAAAGCCCAGGATCCTAATGCTTCACAATGTGTAATTGATTATAGTCTTTTGTCTGTGTGTGGAAGAAGGAAAATTAAGCAGCACCATGGGCTAAACTGCATACAGAGGCTCAGGAACTGGAATGGCAGTTGAGCAAGATCGTCCCTCAAAGGAAAAGATCATAAGCAGCCGAACATTGTGTAACAACGAGATTCACAGACCCGCTTTGTGCCAAAGGCTCTCCGTTTGAGGAACACAAATGGGACATCAAGGGTCACCATTTAGCAGTGGGTCATACTTACATCAGCTGTGTCACATGGGTACACAGTTGGTTTAAATTTTCATGCTTATAAACCAATGCAGAAGAAAACTGTAGAAGCTCCAGGTTTTACATTTTAAATTACACATTTTCTTCATTAATTGTTCGCAACCTCGGCGTCCTATTTAACCCTGAGCTGAGCTTCCGACCCCATATCCTCTCCATCACCAAGACTTCCACATCTGTAAAATTGCCAGTCTCCACTCCGGCTTCAGCTGATCTGCTGCTGAAACCCTTGACCAATGATTTTGTTGCATCTAGACTCGACTATTCCAACGCTCTCCTGGCTGTCCTCCTACCTTGCACCCTCCGTAAACTTGAGCTCGTCCAAAACTCTGCTCCCCCTATCCTAACTCATAACAAGTCCCGTTCACCCATCACCCCTGTGCCTGCTGACCTCCCAGTCTGGCAATACTTCGATTTCAAATTCTTGTTTTCAAATCCCTCCATGACCTCCCCTCTCCCTATCTCCGTAACCTCCAGCCCGACAACCCTCTGGGATCTCTGCGCTCCTCCGATTCTGGCCTCTCGCACATCCCTGATTTTAATCGCTCCATCATTGGCGGCCGTGCCTTCAGCTGCCTCGGCCCTAAGCTCTGGAATTCCCTCCCTAAACCTCTCCGCCTCGCTCTCTCTCCGATCTCTCAGTGATCAATAAAGTTCAGGAGAAATATATTCCTCTAAAAAGCAAGAACAAACGAGCCAATAGTGAAACACCATGGATGAATAAAGAAATAAGGGTAAAACTGAAACTAAAGAAAAATGCATACTCTGAGTACATAGACAGTAAAGGAGAGGATGAAAAAAGGGAATATGAAGAGGTTAGGAAAGAAGTCAAAAAACGATTAGGAAAGCAAAGAGGAACTACAAGATTAAATTATCAAGGAATATAAAAAGAAATATTAAAGCATTCTACAGACACATAAATAACAAAAGAAAAATCAGGATAGGGATAGGGCCACTAAGGGATGTACAAGATAAACTCACAGGTAATGACAGTGAAATGGCAGAAATATTGAATCGTTACTTTGCCTCAGTATTTACCAGGGAGACTAACAAGATGGGCAGGACATTCAAAGAAAACATCGAAAAAGATATTAAAACATTTAAGATGGAAAGGGGGGAGATAATTGATAAACTAATCAAACTAAGGGAGGGTAAGACCTCTGGTTCAGATGGATTGCATACACGAATATTAAAAGAAGTTAGGGAGGAGATAGCAGAGGCAGTATTACATATATATAAAAATTCATTAGGAAAGGGAATAGTGCCAGAGGACTGGCAGACAGCTAATGTTATTCCTATATTTAAAGATGTAGACTCATGACTAAGGTCAGAGCATGTGGAGTCAGGGGTCAGGTAGCAGAATGGATAACAAGTTGGCTACAAAACAGAAAACAGAGAGTGGGGTTAAAGGTAGCTACTCAGACTGGGAAAAAGTGGGCATTGGTGTTCCACAGGGATCGGTGCTGGGACCACTGTTGTTCACCATTTACATTAACGATTTGGATTCAGGAATTGAAAGTAGAATTTTAAAATTTGCGGACGACACCAAATTGGGGGATGTAGTTAATACAAAGGAAGAATGTATCAAAATGCAAGAGGATATTAATAAATTTGCAGAATGGGCGTGTAATTGGCAAATGAATTTCAATATAGATAAGTGTGAGGTGGTGCATTTTGGTAGGAAGAATAAGGAGGTCACAGACTGGTTGGATAATAAGAGTCTAAACAGGATAGAGGAGCAGAGGGATCTAGGGGTACCTAAAAAGCAAGAACAAACTAGCCAATACTGAAACACTATGGATGAATAAAGAGATAAGGGTAAAACTGAAACTAGGGGTACAGATACACAAATCACTAAAACGGAGGTTAATAAGGCCATAAAAAAGGCAGATCAAGCACTAGGGTTCATTTCTGGAGGATAGAGTTGAAATGCAGAGAAGTTATGTTAAACTTGTGTAGAACCTTGGTTAGATCAGATTTGGAATAGTGTGCACAGTTCTGGTCTCCATATTATAAAAATGATATAGAAGCATTGGAGAAGGTACAAAAAAGATTCATAAGGATGATACCAGAACTGAGAGGATATCCTTATCAGGAAAGGTTGAATAAGCTGAGGCTCTTTTCTCTAGAAAAGAGAAGATTGAGGGGAGACCTGATAGAGGTCTTTAAGATAATGAAAGGGTTCGATAGGATAGACGTAGAGAGAATGTTTCCACTTGTGGGGGAGTCCAAAACTAGAGGTTATAAATGTGAAATAGTTGCTAATAAATCGAATAGGGAATTCAGGACAACCTTCTTTTAACAAAGAGTGGTAAGAATGTGGAAGTTGCTACCACAAGGAGGAGTTGAGGCACATAGCAAAGGTGCATTTAAGGGGAAACTAGATAAGCACACGAGGGAGAAAGGAATAGAAGGATATCCTGATAGGGTCGAGGAAGTAGGGAGGGAGGAGGATCATGTGCAGCATAAACGCCGGCATAGACCAGTTGGCCCTAATGGCCTTTTTCTATGCTGCAGTTTCAATGTAACTCAACATAACTCCTCCTTTAAGGCACTCCTTAAAATCTACCTCTTTGACCAAGCTTTTGGTCACCTGTCCTAATATCTCCTTATGTGGCTGGGTGTCACCTTTTGTCCGATAACACTCATGTTAAACGCCTTGGGGCGTTTTACGACGTTAAAGGCGCTATAAAAATGCAAGTTGTTGTTGTTGAATATTAAAGTCATGAAAAGAGAACTCAGATCATGAAATCATAGATTGACAACTTTTTATTGACACACTTATGATCATACAATTTGCAACACCTTAAGATTAAGCAGCAAGAGTAGGTACGGTGCTCCCAGAGGTATTTTTAACTGTTAAAAGCTTAAGTTCAGCATCAGCTGGGCTCCACTTGTTACAAGGTGATATCATGCTCAACGTGCAAGATTGACATGAAGTCAGACACCATGGATAGCAAGACTATATAACCGATTAAAAGTGCAGTTAGTTCAGCCCACAATTTTACCGAAGGTTTCCAGATCTGATACGACCTCAGTCTCCTGAGTCCGTGCAGTAGACCTGGCTGTCTTGCCTCCCACTGGGATGGTCAGGACTGCCTCCGGGTCGAGAGCAATGATAAATATCAATTGGTTGTTGGAATATTTCAACCTTCTTCGAATCGTTGTTCTCCCTTGATGGCAAAAAACCTTGCTTCCGTTCAGAGCAACTCAACTCGAAGATACAAGTGATCCACAGAATCATTTGCCGATCACCAGTGAGAAAGGTTTATAGGCTCTTTGAACTCCTTTCACCTTTCCATCTCAAAACGCTTGTATCGGTTCTCTCAACTTCCCCCATCATTCTATCTTCCCCCATCATTCTATCTTCCCCCATCATTCTATCTTCTCCCATCATTCTATCTTCCCCCATCATTCTATCTTCTCCCATCATTCTATCTTCCCCCATCATTCGATCTTCTCCCATCATTCTATCTCCCCCCATCATTCTATCTCCCCCCATCATTCTATCTTCCCCCATCATTCGATCTTCCCCCATCATTCGATCTTCCCCCATCATTCTATCTTCTCCCATCATTCTATCTTCTCCCATCATCCGATCTTCCCCCATCATTCTATCTTCTCCCATCATTCTATCTTCCCCCATCATTCTATCTTCCCCCATCATTCTATCTCCCCCCATCATTCTATCTTCCCCGATCATTCTATCTTCCCCCATCATTCTATCTTCTCCCATCATTCTATCTTCCCCCATCATTCTATCTTCTCCCATCATTCTATCTTCCCCCATCATTCTATCTTCCCCCATCATTCTATCTTCCCCCATCATTCTATCTTCCCCCATCATTCTATCTTCCCCCATCATTCTATCTTCTCCCATCATTCTATCTTCCCCGATCATTCTATCTTCCCCCATCATTCTATCTTCCCCCATCATTCTATCTTCCCCCATCATTCTATCTTCCCCCATCATTCTATCTTCCCCCATCATTCTATCTTCTCCCATCATTCTATCTTCCCCCATCATTCTATCTTCCCCCATCATTCTATCTTCCCCCATCATTCTATCTCCCCCCATCATTCTATCTTCCCCGATCATTCTATCTTCCCCCATCATTCTATCTTCTCCCATCATTCTATCTTCCCCGATCATTCTATCTTCCCCCATCATTCTATCTTCCCCCATCATTCTATCTTCCCCCATCATTCTATCTTCCCCCATCATTCTATCTTCCCCCATCATTCTATCTTCACCCATCATTCTATCTCCCCCCATCATTCTATCTTCTCCCATCATTCTATCTTCCCCCATCATTCTATCTTCCCCCATCATTCTATCTTCCCCCATCATTCTATCTTCACCCATCATTCTATCTCCCCCCATCATTCTATCTTCTCCCATCATTCTATCTTCCCCCATCATTCTATCTTCTCCCATCATTCTATCTTCCCCCATCATTCCGTCTTCTCCCATCATCCGATCTTCCCCCATCATTCTATCTTCCCCCATCATTCTATCTTCCCCCATCATTCTATCTTCCCCCATCATTCTATCTCCCCCCATCATTCTATCTTCCCCGATCATTCTATCTTCCCCCATCATTCTATCTTCTCCCATCATTCTATCTTCCCCGATCATTCTATCTTCCCCCATCATTCTATCTCCCCCCATCATTCTATCTTCCCCCATCATTCTATCTTCCCCCATCATTCTATCTTCCCCCATCATTCTATCTTCCCCCATCATTCTATCTTCACCCATCATTCTATCTCCCCCCATCATTCTATCTTCTCCCATCATTCTATCTTCCCCCATCATTCTATCTTCCCCCATCATTCTATCTTCCCCCATCATTCTATCTTCCCCCATCATTCTATCTTCCCCCATCATTCTATCTCCCCCCATCATTCTATCTTCTCCCATCATTCTATCTTCCCCCATCATTCTATCTTCTCCCATCATTCTATCTTCCCCCATCATTCCGTCTTCTCCCATCATTCTATCTTCCCCCATCATCCGATCTTCCCCCATCATTCTGTCTTCCCCCATCATTCCGTCTTCTCCCATCATTCTCTCTTCCCCCATCATTCTATCTTCCCCCATCATTCTATCTTCCCCCATCATTCTATCTTCCCCCATCATTCTATCTCCCCCCATCATTCTATCTCCCCCCATCATTCTATCTTCCCCCATCATTCTATCTTCCCCCATCATTCTATCTCCCCCCATCATTCTATCTTCCCCCATCATTCTATCTTCCCCCATCATTCTATCTTCCCCCATCATTCTATCTTCCCCCATCATTCTATCTTCCCCCATCATTCTATCTTCCCCCATCATTCTATCTTCCCCCATCATTCTATCTTCCCCCATCATTCTATCTTCTCCCATCATTCTATCTTCCCCCATCATTCTATCTTCCCCCATCATTCTATCTTCCCCCATCATTCTATCTTCTCCCATCATTCTATCTTCCCCCATCATTCTATCTTCCCCCATCATTCTATCTTCCCCCATCATTCTATCTTCTCCCATCATTCTATCTTCCCCCATCATTCTATCTTCCCCCATCATTCTATCTTCCCCCATCATTCTATCTTCCCCCATCATTCTATCTTCCCCCATCATTCTATCTTCCCCCATCATTCTATCTTCCCCCATCATTCTATCTTCCCCCATCATTCTATCTTCTCCCATCATTCTATCTTCCCCCATCATTCTATCTTCCCCCATCATTCTATCTTCCCCCATCATTCTATCTTCTCCCATCATTCTATCTTCCCCCATCATTCTATCTTCCCCCATCATTCTATCTTCCCCCATCATTCTATCTTCCCCCATCATTCTATCTTCCCCCATCATTCTATCTTCCCCCATCATTCTATCTTCCCCGATCATTCTATCTTCCCCCATCATTCTATCTTCCCCCATCATTCTATCTTCCCCCATCATTCTATCTTCTCCCATCATTCTATCTTCCCCCATCATTCTATCTTCCCCCATCATTCTATCTTCTCCCATCATTCTATCTTCCCCCATCATTCTATCTTCTCCCATCATTCTATCTCCCCCCATCATTCTATCTTCTCCCATCATTCTATCTTCCCCCATCATTCTATCTTCCCCCATCATTCTATCTTCTCCCATCATTCTATCTTCCCCCATCATTCTATCTTCTCCCATCATTCTATCTTCCCCCATCATTCTATCTTCCCCCATCATTCTATCTCCCCCCATCATTCTATCTTCTCCCATCATTCTATCTTCCCCCATCATTCTATCTTCCCCGATCATTCTATCTTCCCCGATCATTCTATCTTCCCCGATCATTCTATCTTCCCCCATCATTCTATCTTCCCCCATCATTCTATCTTCCCCCATCATTCTATCTTCCCCCATCATTCTATCTTCCCCCATCATTCTATCTTCCCCGATCATTCTATCTTCCCCCATCATTCTATCTTCCCCCATCATTCCGTCTTCTCCCATCATTCTATCTTCCCCGATCATTCTATCTTCCCCCATCATTCGATCTTCCCCCATCATTCTATCTTCCCCCATCATTCTATCTTCCCCGATCATTCTATCTTCCCCGATCATTCTATCTTCCCCCATCATTCTATCTTCCCCCATCATTCGATCTTCCCCCATCATTCTATCTTCCCCGATCATTCTATCTTCCCCGATCATTCTATCTTCTCCCATCATTCTATCTTCCCCCATCATTCTATCTTCCCCGATCATTCTATCTTCCCCCATCATTCTATCTTCCCCCATCATTCTATCTTCTCCCATCATTCTATCTTCCCCCATCATTCTATCTTCCCCCATCATTCTATCTTCTCCCATCATTCTATCTTCCCCCATCATTCTATCTTCCCCCATCATTCTATCTTCCCCCATCATTCCGTCTTCTCCCATCATTCTCTCTTCCCCCATCATTCTATCTTCCCCGATCATTCTATCTTCCCCCATCATTCTATCTTCCCCCATCATTCTATCTTCCCCCATCATTCTATCTTCCCCCATCATTCTATCTCCCCCCATCATTCTATCTCCCCCCATCATTCTATCTTCCCCCATCATTCTATCTTCCCCCATCATTCTATCTTCCCCCATCATTCTATCTTCCCCCATCATTCTATCTTCCCCCATCATTCTATCTTCCCCCATCATTCTATCTTCCCCCATCATTCTATCTTCTCCCATCATTCTATCTTCCCCCATCATTCTATCTTCCCCCATCATTCTATCTTCCCCGATCATTCTATCTTCCCCCATCATTCTATCTTCCCCCATCATTCTATCTTCCCCCATCATTCTATCTTCCCCCATCATTCTATCTTCCCCGATCATTCTATCTTCCCCGATCATTCTATCTTCCCCCATCATCCGATCTTCCCCCATCATTCTATCTCCCCCCATCATTCTATCTTCCCCCATCATTCTATCTTCCCCCATCATCCGATCTTCCCCCATCATTCTATCTCCCCCGATCATTCTATCTTCTCCCATCATTCTATCTTCTCCCATCATTCTATCTTCCCCCATCATTCTATCTTCCCCCATCATCCGATCTTCCCCCATCATTCTATCTCCCCCGATCATTCTATCTTCTCCCATCATTCTATCTTCTCCCATCATTCTATCTTCTCCCATCATTCTATCTTCCCCCATCATTCTATCTTCCCCCATCATCCGATCTTCTCCCATCATTCTATCTTCCCCCATCATCCGATCTTCCCCCATCATTCTATCTTCCCCCATCATTCTATCTTCCCCGATCATTCTATCTTCCCCGATCATTCTATCTTCCCCCATCATCCGATCTTCCCCCATCATTCTATCTCCCCCCATCATTCTATCTTCCCCCATCATTCTATCTTCCCCCATCATTCTATCTTCCCCCATCATCCGATCTTCCCCCATCATTCTATCTCCCCCCATCATTCTATCTTCCCCCATCATTCTATCTCCCCCCATCATTCTATCTTCCCCCATCATTCTATCTTCCCCCATCATTCTATCTTCCCCCATCATTCTATCTTCCCCCATCATTCTATCTCCCCCATCATTCTATCTTCCCCCATCATTCTATCTTCCCCCATCATTCTATCTTCCCCCATCATTCTATCTTCCCCCATCATTCTATCTTCCCCGATCATTCTATCTTCCCCCATCATCCGATCTTCCCCCATCATTCTATCTCCCCCCATCATTCTATCTTCCCCCATCATTCTATCTTCCCCCATCATTCTATCTTCCCCCATCATCCGATCTTCCCCCATCATTCTATCTCCCCCCATCATTCTATCTTCCCCCATCATTCTATCTCCCCCCATCATTCTATCTTCCCCGATCATTCTATCTTCCCCCATCATCCGATCTTCCCCCATCATTCTATCTTCCCCGATCATTCTATCTTCCCCGATCATTCTATCTTCCCCCATCATTCTATCTTCCCCCATCATTCTATCTTCTCCCATCATTCTATCTTCCCCCATCATTCTATCTCCCCCCATCATTCTATCTTCCCCGATCATTCTATCTTCCCCCATCATTCGATCTTCCCCCATCATTCTATCTTCCCCCATCATTCTATCTCCCCCCATCATTCTATCTTCCCCGATCATTCTATCTTCCCCCATCATTCGATCTTCCCCCATCATTCTATCTTCCCCCATCATTCTATCTTCCCCGATCATTCTATCTTCCCCGATCATTCTATCTTCCCCCATCATTCGATCTTCCCCCATCATTCTATCTTCTCCCATCATTCTATCTTCCCCGATCATTCTATCTTCCCCCATCATTCTATCTTCCCCGATCATTCTATCTTCTCCCATCATTCTATCTTCCCCGATCATTCTATCTTCCCCCATCATTCTATCTTCCCCAATCATTCTATCTTCCCCCATCATTCTATCTTCCCCGATCATTCTATCTTCCCCCATCATTCGATGTTCCCCCATCATTCTATCTTCCCCGATCATTCTATCTTCCCCGATCATTCTATCTTCTCCCATCATTCTATCTTCCCCGATCATTCTATCTTCTCCCATCATTCTATCTTCCCCGATCATTCTATCTTCCCCCATCATTCGATCTTCCCCCATCATTCTATCTTCCCCGATCATTCTATCTTCCCCGATCATTCTATCTTCTCCCATCATTCTATCTTCCCCCATCATTCTATCTCCCCCATCATTCTATCTTCTCCCATCATTCTATCTTCTCCCATCATTCTATCTTCCCCGATCATTCTATCTTCTCCCATCATTCTATCTTCCCCCATCATTCTATCTCCCCCCATCATTCTATCTTCTCCCATCATTCTATCTTCTCCCATCATTCTATCTTCCCCGATCATTCTATCTTCTCCCATCATTCTATCTTCCCCCATCATTCTATCTCCCCCCATCATTCTATCTTCTCCCATCATTCTATCTTCCCCCATCATTCTATCTCCCCCCATCATT
The DNA here is from genome assembly GCF_035084215.1 of Heptranchias perlo. Classification (NCBI taxonomy): domain Eukaryota; kingdom Metazoa; phylum Chordata; class Chondrichthyes; order Hexanchiformes; family Hexanchidae; genus Heptranchias; species Heptranchias perlo. The sequence goes on along the minus strand of NW_027138564.1, from coordinate 4,017 downwards.
CTATCTTCCCCGATCATTCTATCTTCCCCCATCATTCTATCTTCTCCCATCATTCTATCTTCTCCCATCATTCTATCTTCCCCGATCATTCTATCTTCCCCCATCATTCTATCTCCCCCCATCATTCTATCTTCTCCCATCATTCTATCTTCCCCCATCATTCTATCTCCCCCCATCATTCTATCTTCCCCGATCATTCTATCTTCCCCCATCATTCTATCTTCTCCCATCATTCTATCTTCTCCCATCATTCTATCTTCCCCGATCATTCTATCTTCTCCCATCATTCTATCTTCTCCCATCATTCTATCTTCCCCGATCATTCTATCTTCTCCCATCATTCTATCTTCCCCCATCATTCTATCTTCTCCCATCATTCTATCTTCCCCCATCATTCTATCTCCCCCCATCATTCTATCTTCCCCCATCATTCTATCTTCTCCCATCATTCTATCTTCCCCCATCATTCTATCTCCCCCCATCATTCTATCTTCCCCCATCATTCTATCTTCTCCCATCATTCTATCTTCCCCGATCATTCTATCTTCTCCCATCATTCTATCTTCCCCCATCATTCTATCTCCCCCCATCATTCTATCTTCTCCCATCATTCTATCTTCTCCCATCATTCTATCTTCCCCGATCATTCTATCTTCCCCGATCATTCTATCTTCTCCCATCATTCTATCTTCCCCCATCATTCTATCTCCCCCCATCATTCTATCTTCTCCCATCATTCTATCTTCTCCCATCATTCTATCTTCCCCCATCATTCTATCTTCCCCCATCATTCTATCTTCTCCCATCATTCCGTCTTCCCCCATCATTCTATCTTCCCCCATCATTCTATCTTCCCCGATCATTCTATCTTCCCCCATCATTCGATCTTCCCCCATCATTCTATCTTCCCCCATCATTCTATCTTCCCCGATCATTCTATCTTCCCCGATCATTCTATCTTCCCCCATCATTCGATCTTCCCCCATCATTCTATCTTCTCCCATCATTCTATCTTCCCCGATCATTCTATCTTCCCCCATCATTCTATCTTCCCCGATCATTCTATCTTCTCCCATCATTCTATCTTCCCCGATCATTCTATCTTCCCCCATCATTCTATCTTCCCCCATCATTCTATCTTCCCCCATCATTCTATCTTCCCCGATCATTCTATCTTCCCCCATCATTCGATCTTCCCCCATCATTCTATCTTCCCCGATCATTCTATCTTCCCCGATCATTCTATCTTCTCCCATCATTCTATCTTCCCCGATCATTCTATCTTCCCCCATCATTCTATCTTCCCCGATCATTCTATCTTCCCCCATCATTCTATCTTCTCCCATCATTCTATCTTCCCCGATCATTCTATCTTCCCCCATCATTCTATCTTCCCCGATCATTCTATCTTCCCCCATCATTCGATCTTCCCCCATCATTCTATCTTCCCCGATCATTCTATCTTCCCCGATCATTCTATCTTCCCCCATCATTCGATCTTCCCCCATCATTCTATCTTCCCCGATCATTCTATCTTCCCCCATCATTCTATCTTCTCCCATCATTCTATCTTCCCCGATCATTCTATCTTCCCCCATCATTCTATCTTCCCCGATCATTCTATCTTCCCCCATCATTCTATCTTCTCCCATCATTCTATCTTCCCCGATCATTCTATCTTCCCCCATCATTCTATCTTCCCCGATCATTCTATCTTCCCCCATCATTCGATCTTCCCCCATCATTCTATCTTCCCCGATCATTCTATCTTCCCCCATCATTCGATCTTCCCCCATCATTCTATCTTCCCCGATCATTCTATCTTCCCCGATCATTCTATCTTCTCCCATCATTCTATCTTCCCCGATCATTCTATCTTCCCCCATCATTCTATCTTCCCCGATCATTCTATCTTCCCCGATCATTCTATCTTCCCCCATCATTCGATCTTCCCCCATCATTCTATCTTCCCCGATCATTCTATCTTCTCCCATCATTCTATCTTCCCCGATCATTCTATCTTCCCCCATCATTCTATCTTCTCCCATCATTCTATCTTCCCCGATCATTCTATCTTCCCCCATCATTCGATCTTCCCCCATCATTCTATCTTCTCCCATCATTCGATCTTCCCCGATCATTCTATCTTCCCCCATCATTCGATCTTCCCCATCATTCTATCTTCCCCCATCATTCTATCTTCCCCCATCATTCTATCTTCCCCCATCATTCTATCTTCCCCGATCATTCTATCTTCTCCCATCATTCTATCTTCCCCGATCATTCTATCTTCCCCCATCATTCTATCTTCCCCCATCATTCTATCTTCCCCCATCATTCTATCTTCCCCCATCATTCTATCTTCCCCATCATTCTATCTTCTCCCATCATTCTATCTTCCCCCATCATTCTATCTTCTCCCATCATTCTATCTTCCCCCATCATTCTATCTTCCCCCATCATTCTATCTTCTCCCATCATTCTATCTTCCCCCATCATTCTATCTTCTCCCATCATTCTATCTTGCCCCATCATTCTATCTTCCCCCATCATTCTATCTTCTCCCATCATTCTATCTTGCCCCATCATTCTATCTTCTCCCATCATTCTATCTTCTCCCATCATTCTATCTTGCCCCATCATTCTATCTTCCCCCATCATTCTATCTTCTCCCATCATTCTATCTTGCCCCATCATTCTATCTTCCCCCATCATTCTATCTTCCCCGATCATTCTATCTTCTCCCATCATTCTATCTTCCCCCATCATTCTATCTTCCCCCATCATTCTATCTTCCCCCATCATTCTATCTTCCCCCATCATTCTATCTTCTCCCATCATTCTATCTTCCCCCATCATTCTATCTTCCCCCATCATTCTATCTTCCCCCATCATTCTATCTTCTCCCATCATTCTATCTTCTCCCATCATTCTATCTTGCCCCATCATTCTATCTTCCCCCATCATTCTATCTTCTCCCATCATTCTATCTTCCCCCATCATTCTATCTTCCCCGATCATTCTATCTTCCCCCATCATTCGATCTTCCCCCATCATTCTATCTTCCCCCATCATTCTATCTTCCCCGATCATTCTATCTTCTCCCATCATTCTATCTTCCCCCATCATTCTATCTCCCCCCATCATTCTATCTTCCCCGATCATTCTATCTTCCCCCATCATTCGATCTTCCCCCATCATTCTATCTTCCCCGATCATTCTATCTTCCCCGATCATTCTATCTTCTCCCATCATTCTATCTTCCCCCATCATTCTATCTCCCCCCATCATTCTATCTTCTCCCATCATTCTATCTTCTCCCATCATTCTATCTTCCCCGATCATTCTATCTTCCCCGATCATTCTATCTTCTCCCATCATTCTATCTCCCCCCATCATTCTATCTTCCCCGATCATTCTATCTTCCCCCATCATTCGATCTTCCCCCATCATTCTATCTTCCCCGATCATTCTATCTTCCCCGATCATTCTATCTTCTCCCATCATTCTATCTTCCCCCATCATTCTATCTCCCCCCATCATTCTATCTTCTCCCATCATTCTATCTTCTCCCATCATTCTATCTTCCCCCATCATTCTATCTTCCCCGATCATTCTATCTTCTCCCATCATTCTATCTTCCCCCATCATTCTATCTCCCCCATCATTCTATCTTCTCCCATCATTCCATCTTCTCCCATCATTCTATCTTCCCCCATCATTCTATCTTCCCCCATCATTCTATCTTCTCCCATCATTCCGTCTTCCCCCATCATTCTATCTTCCCCGATCATTCTATCTTCCCCGATCATTCTATCTTCCCCCATCATTCTATCTTCCCCCATCATTCTATCTTCTCCCATCATTCTATCTTCCCCGATCATTCTATCTTCCCCCATCATTCTATCTTCCCCGATCATTCTATCTTCCCCCATCATTCTATCTTCTCCCATCATTCTATCTTCCCCCATCATTCTATCTTCCCCCATCATTCTATCTTCTCCCATCATTCTATCA